>NC_048588.1:18658481-18938481 GCF_013265735.2 Oncorhynchus mykiss
CTGTAGGCTGGGAGCTGACAGGCTGTGAGTGTGTGACAGCCTCCCCTGGCAAACGCTACCAAGGGGAGAACAGATAAACAAGCAGGAAGTAAAGCACAGAGTCGAGAGAGAGAGAGCGAGAGAGAGAGAGAGAGAGAGAGAGAGGCTAAGAAATAAGATGACAGAGCGTGCAGAGGCTTCAGGGAGGCTCATGAGTTTGGCCAGGAGCCAATGGCTTGCCACACAAAATATGGCAGTGCCAGGCAGCTACTGTGGTGGGGACAGAACCATATGCCTGTATGAAAGGATTCTGTGTGATGAGTCAGTATTGACTTTTCCAGAGTATGTGCTTATGAGATTTGAGCTTAAGGGCATACAATATTTGGGGCTCAACTCTCAGATATGAAAGGAATAAAGAGAAAAGTTGAGGCTTTAGTTATACTGAAATTGGTTAGCTCCTGGGATCAATAATAATTGAAGTGTGAAGTGGCTCATGTATTGAGTTTTCTCTCTCTCTCCATTGTCTCTCCCTCTTTCTCTATCTCTCTCTCTTTCACTCTCTCTTCACCCTACCCTCTCTCCTTTCTGTATCTCTCTCTCTCTCTTCCTCCCTCGCTCTCTCTCTCCTATTTTAAATCTGTAGGGAGCCTGTATCGCCTGGGGCGTCCTCGATGTGTCCCTCAGAGCAGCATCGACGGGTTAGAGGACATGGAGGTAGGAGAATCACAATACACACTGATAAATAAATAACCAGTATAACTACCCTACACTCCGTCTGTTCATGAGGTGTCTGTCTATTATCTATAGTATATATGAATGAGGTGTCTCTATTATCTATAGTATATATGAATGAGGTGTCTCTATTATCTATAGTATATATGAATGAGGTCTCTCTATTATCTATAGTATATATGAATGAGGTCTCTCTATTATCTATAGTATATATGAATGCAGGTCCAGGAGTCTTGCCTTATACCACTAACCCACTTCTCCCTCCTCTCCCCTCACATCCTCCTCATCCTCACCTCTTTTCTTACTCTTCTTTGGTCATTCCTTCCTCTCCTCCACTCTACAGAAGACCCAGTGTAAGACCCACGTGTTGCTGCTGGTGATGCATGGTGGGAACATCCTGGATACAGCAGGGGGAGACCCTGGCACCAAGGCTGGCGATGCCACCACGCTGTCCTCCGTGCTGGAGAAGGTGGCTCGGGCACACTTCCAGGCCGCTGCAGAACATGTGATGATCAAGCTAGTGGCCTGCCCGGCTGTGTGTGCCGAGGCCTTCTCCCTCGTCTCCAAGTGAGTCAATCACACAACACGTCAAGGGGTGGAAAAATATTGACATTCTTAATATTTCTTTATTTTTAGGATTATGATTTTTGCTTTCTGTTTGGCAGTGAAGTGCAGTTTGTATTGGCTTTTCATCCCTTTCAGATTGCCTCATCGCTGCCTCCCGTCGCTGAGCTGAATAGCTGAAGCACAGTGGAGAGTCATGATTGCTTTATAGCAGTAATAACTTGTGATATGTGGGCTATATTTGATAGCATTTCCATTGAGGTGAATTCACCACCCAGCAGCGATTTGCCAGCGATTTAGTCTGACAGTCAGAATGACACTACACCGTTTAGGCATGTTTGTCATTTTTAAGGAGGCATAGCAGAATACCCAAGTGACCATTTCCAGTTCACACAAATTGGTCTCGGGAATCAAATGAGTCAACAGCGACGTCGGGCCAGAGATAACAGGCTACCAATTCTGTTGAAGGTTAAATTGGAAAATATATATAGAGCAGGCAGCCGTTAAACAGATGTTGGGATGATAATTAGCATGCCACTGACATTTCCCAGGCTTTCGAGGCATTTGGAAAATTAAACTCATAACCTTTTTTCCTGCTCACTGTTTTTAATTGATCTACCATAGAAGCCACCTGAAGACACTAGCTATATTCAGCTAACAGAGGAAGAAAGATGAAATTGAATCCCAGAGTGACTTCAAATGACTGGTTTGAGTTGCATTAGTGTTCCGGTGCTGTTTGGGTGGCTTTGTTTATTATTGGGATCATAGTGTGTAATTTGATGACTCGCTATGGTCTTTACCTAATTAACCACCGATGTTATTATTGGGCTCCTGTGTCTATCTGGTTGTGGCGTAGAGGGAACTGAATTGAAGATGAAACGTTTGAGGTATCAGTTACCTCCAGAATAGGCTGCTGCCCGCCTGTCAATGTTGATCTATTCAAAACATCTTCTACATGTACAGTAGTTACTGTAGCTGGCTGCATTGAAAGCAGATGATGATGGCTGCCTGCAAGTCTTCAATCACACATAAGCCTTAAAGAGGTTTTCACTCTCTTTGGATCCTCTTCTTTAAAGCACCTCTGTTAAGTAATGAAGACCTTGGGCAGGTGAAAACTAGAAGACTTTGTAGACTATCTTCAGTTTTTCCTGTTCTGAGGAGGAGGCAGAAGCAGCATCTCTCTGTTCTGTTCTGTTGGGGCGATTGTCGGCAGTATATGTCAGGCTGCTGTCTGCACAGAGACTAATGTTTTCATGTTGTATTTAAAGCTGCCAGGCTTTCAGGGGGAATCATGTTTCAGCTCCCTACTCTATATGTTGTCTCTGGTAGAATGTCACTTTGTTTTGCACAGCTATTTTCCATCGATATGCCAGTGAAAATGTTTGTGTCCATATTTCCACTAGTTAGTATGTGTGGACTGGGAACCAGGAGACTGGGTTCTGAGGCTGCGTCCCAATTAGCAACTTATTCCCCACATAGTGCACTACTTTGATCAGCAGGGAATAGGGTGTCGTTTGGGATGCAAACGGAGTCTTCCGTCCGTCTGTCTGGTGCGGTGATTGGCGTTGGTGAGAGATAGTGACTGGAGGCGAGAGCTTAAATAGAGGGCTGTAGTGTTGCCTCAGCAGCTGTCTTGACATCTTTCTGCCTGCCTGCCTCCCTGCACGGCAAAGCAACGGCCAGGGAAGGAACAACATCCCCCGGGACTCCGTGTGTGTGTGTGTGTGCGCGTGCGCGCGCGCGTGTGTGAGTTATTGCCACATTTCTAAATCGCTGCTCCATGTACACTCTTCGAAAAAAGGTGCTTTCTATACTGAACAAAAATATAAACACAACATGCAACAATTTCAAAGATTTTGCTGAGTCACAGTTTATACAGTTCATTTTCTAAGAGTGTATTCCTAGACGGGCACATACAAACACAAATACACGTGTGTGACCGCATAAAGACACCCACACACATACAAGTGTGCACTGTGCATGCCCACATACACTCACTCACACACACACACACACACACACACACACACACACACACACACACACACACACACACATACACACACACACACACACACACACACACACACACACACACACACACACACATATATATTAATTGATGCCACTGCCATTAAATTGTGTTTTTAGGCATGCCATTATAAACACAACAACATCCGAGGAATACAATGCAGAGGCGATGGTGGGAAAAGAGATTGCTGCTGTGCCGCTAATTCAATCTCCTGCTGGGATTTGACACTAGGGAGTGGATGGGCTCTAGCCTCTTAACGCGTCAAAGAGCAGCTCCAGTCTAAACAGGCCTCTGTGGAGGTCAGAGCGTGATTCCCTGTGTGTAGAACACAATGAGCTGGTGTGTTTGTGTTGTGTGTTTTTCTCCTGATAACCGGTGCTGTTCTCTTGGGTTGAGTCATAAATGGCACCCTATTCCCTACATAGGGCCCATAGCGTTAAAAGTGGTGCCCTATGTAGGGAATAGGGTGACATTTAGGACACCACCTTCTTGGTGTCTGGGCAAGGCCCATGGTGATCCTGAGAGGCCCTGAGAGCTCATTATGGGCTTTCTCTCCTAATGAAGGGACCAGCCGCCGCTGGCGAGCTGCTAGGTGTCAGGAGGAGAGCTGTAATGAGAGGCTTGAGTGGTGGAACACACACACCTAACACACACACACCCACACAGATACACAAGCACACAAGCGCTCTCATGCACACACACAGAATGAGGATGTGAACCAGTCAGTCTGACTCTTCACCATCGCACATCCAATTAACAAGTGACAACAAGTAAAGCACCTCAATGTATTTATTTTCCTGTGACACAACACATTTCCTCTGTGACAGTTGAAGATATACAAAACAGTGTCTACTGTTAAACTAATAAACAACTCAATGTCAAGTGATGTCTTAAAATGGCTTCCCTGATGGTGCTGGTCTTGTATTCCTTTAGCTGAGGACAGGGACCGACAGGGAGTTTGACCTGACAGTGACCCGAGGACAGGGACCGACAGGGAGTTTGACCTGACAGTGACCTGAGGACAAGGAGATACCACTCATTATTCTGTACATTCATAGCACACACAGCCAGAGAGCAGCAGCTCTCACTCCACTCCACACATCTTTGCCGAATTAAGCTCACCGTGAGCTGTGCCTCTGAATCTCCGTCTGTCTCTCCGTCTGACTCTGCCTCTCCCTCTGTCTCTCCTTCTGTCTCTGTCTCTCCCTCTGTCTCTGCCTCTCCTTCTGTCTCTCCTTCTGTCTCTGTCTCTCCCTCTGTCTCTGCCTCTCATTCTGCCTCTCCTTCTGTCTCTCCTTCTGTCTCTGTCTCTCCTTCTGTCTCTGCCTCTCCTTCTGTCTCTCCTTCTGTCTCTGTCTCTCCTTCTGTTTCTTCTTCTGTCTCTGCCTCTCCTTCTGTCTCTGTCTCTCCTTCTGTTTCTCCTTCTGTCTCTGCCTCTCCTTCTGTCTCTCCTTCTGTCTCTGTCTCTGCTTCTGTTTCTCCTTCTGTCTCTGCCTCTCCTTCTGTCTCTGTCTCTCCTTCTGTTTCTCCTTCTGTCTCTGCCTCTCCCTCTGTCTCTCCTTCTGTCTCTGCCTCTCCTTCTGTCTCTGCCTCTCCTTCTGCCTCTCCTTGTCTCTGCCTCTCATTCTGCCTCTCCTTCTGTCTCTCCTTCTGTCTCTGTCTCTCCTTCTGTCTCTGCCTCTCCTTCTGCCTCTCCTTGTCTCTGCCTCTCCTTCTGTCTCTCCTTCTGTCTCTGTCTCTCCTTCTGTTTCTTCTTCTGTCTCTGCCTCTCCTTCTGTCTCTGTCTCTCCTTCTGTTTCTCCTTCTGTCTCTGCCTCTCCCTCTGTCTCTCCTTCTGTCTCTGCCTCTCCTTCTGTATATGTCTCTGTCTCTCCCTCTGTCTCTCTTTCTGTCTCTGCCTCTCCTTCTGTCTCTCCTTCTGTCTCTCCTTCTGTATATGTCTCTGTCTCTCCCTCTGTCTCTCCTTCTGTCTCTGCCTCTCCTTCTGTTTCTTCTTCTGTCTCTGCCTCTCCCTCTGTCTCTGCATCTCCTTCTGTCTTTGTCTCTCCCTCTGTCTCTGCTTCTCCTTCTGTCTCTCCTTCTGTCTCTGTCTCTCCTTCTGTTTCTTCTTCTGTCTCTGCCTCTCCTTCTGTCTCTGTCTCTCCTTCTGTTTCTCCTTCTGTCTCTGCCTCTCCTTCTGTCTCTCCTTCTGTTTCTGTCTCTCCTTCTGTTTCTCCTTCTGTCTCTGTCTCTCCCTCTGTCTCTCCTTCTGTCTCTGCCTCTCCTTCTGTATATGTCTCTGTCTCTCCCTCTGTCTCTCTTTCTGTCTCTGCCTCTCCTTCTGTCTCTCCTTCTGTCTCTCCTTCTGTATATGTCTCTGTCTCTCCCTCTGTCTCTCCTTCTGTCTCTGCCTCTCCTTCTGTATATGTCTCTGTCTCTCCCTCTGTCTCTGCATCTCCTTCTGTCTTTGTCTCTCCCTCTGTCTCTGCTTCTCCTTCTGTCTCTCCTTCTGTCTCTGTCTCTCCTTCTCTCTGCCTCTCCTTCCGCCTCTCCTTGTCTCTGCCTCTCCTTCTGTCTCTCCTTCTGTCTCTGTCTCTCCTTCTGTTTCTTCTTCTGTCTCTGCCTCTCCTTCTGTCTCTGTCTCTCCTTCTGTTTCTCCTTCTGTCTCTGCCTCTCCTTCTGTCTCTCCTTCTGTCTCTGTCTCTCCTTCTGTTTCTCCTTATGTCTCTGTCTCTCCCTCTGTCTCTCCTTCTGTATCTGCCTCTCCTTCTGTATATGTCTCTGTCTCTCCCTCTGTCTCTCTTTCTGTCTCTGCCTCTCCTTCTGTCTTTCCTTCTGTCTCTCCTTCTGTATATGTCTCTGTCTCTCCCTCTGTCTCTGCCTCTCCTCCTGTCTCTCCTTCTGTCTCTGCCTCTCCCTCTGTCTCTCCTTCTGTCTCTGCCTCTCCTTCTGTATATGTCTCTGTCTCTCCCTCTCCCTGTTTCTGTCTCTCCTTCTGTCTCTGCCTCTCCTTCTGTATATGTCTCTGTCTCTCCCTCTGTCTCTGCCTCTCCTTCTGTATATGTCTGTCTCTCCCTCTGTCTCTCCTTCTGTCTCTGCCTCTCCTTCTGTATATGTCTCTGTCTCTCCCTCTCCCTGTTTCTGTCTCTCCTTCTGTATCTGCCTCTCCTTCTGTATATGTCTCTGTCTCTCCCTCTGTCTCTCTTTCTGTCTCCGCCTCTCCTTCTGTATATGTCTCTGTCTCTCCCTCTTTCTCTCCTTCTGTCTCTGCCTCTCCATCTGTATATGTCTCTGTCTCTCCCTCTCCCTGTTTCTGTCTCTCCCTCTGTCTCTGTATCTCCCTTGTTAGCTTTGTAAACTGTGTGCTCTGTAAACCCAGGCCATTAAGACAAGGGGAGGGCAATTAAGCAGAAATTCCACAAACTCTCTCTGAAGAGAGCCTTTTTCAGTCCTTGCTGCTCTGTGACATTAGATTAAGTAGGAGAGAATGTGAGAAAGTGTAACCTTCTCTCAAGGTTAGGCTGCTGTGTGCTGTATTAGCTTTGAGGAGAGATGCTAGCTTGCTGATGCTAGCTTAGGGGCTTATCTGTTTAATCAGCCTTATCTCCTCTCTCTTGTCATGCCGCTCCTAATGGATGGATCCTGTTAATGGCAGCTAGCTAGGCATCTCTTCATCAGCACATTAATATGTAAACCTGTAGAATCAGAAATGGATGTGAGAAAGGATGATAAACATTGTGCCAAAATGGCACCCTACTCCCGATGTAGTGCACTGCTTGGGCCCATAGGACTGCATTGATAAGAGCTTTGTGAATGGCCTTGACACAATTCTCTAAGTTGTATTATTGAAGAGGTTCGTTCATGTACTGTAGGAATAGGCTGACAGGCTCGCTGAAGGTTGAACACAACGGAATGCCTGCTTTTGTTAGAAGTGTTACACACAGGCAGAGAACAGGTAGCCAAGGGTCTCTTAAAGTGTGTGCTGCTTTTAAAAAAATGTAATGTAATCCATTTTTGTACCCCTTTTTCGTGATATCCAATTGGTAGTTACAGTCTTGTCCCATCGCTGCAACTCCCATACGGACTTGGGAGAGGCGAAGGTCGAGAGCCATGTATCCTCCGAAACACGACCCTGCCAAGCTAAACTGCTTCTTAACACACTGCTCACTTAACCCTGAAGCCAACCGCACCAATGTGTCTGAGGAAACACCGTACAATTGATGACCAAAGTCAGCTTGCATTGCGCTCGGCTCGCCACAGGAGTCGCTAGAGCGCGATGGGACAAGGCCATCCTGGCCGACCAAGCCTAACCCGGACGACGCTGAGCCAATTGTGCACCGCCCCATGGGTCTCCCGGACGCGATCGGCGGCGACAGAACCTGGGAAAGAATCTGGGTCTGTAGTGATGCCTCAAGCACCGTGATGCAGAGCCTTTTACCGCTGCGCCACTCGGGAGGCCTGTGCTGCTCTGATGGTATACCACAGTATATCCCCAGCTTCCTCCCGGCTAGCATGAACACTCTCCTAATGAGAACGTGTGTGTGTGTGTGTGTGTGTGTGTGTGTGTGTGTGTGTGTGTGTGTGTGTGTGTGTGTGTGTGTGTGTGTGTGTGTGTGTGTGTGTGTGTGTGTGTGTGTCATTATCTCACACAGCAGAGATACTCTCTCATAGTGTCTGGAGACATGAAAGCCTCTGTGTTCCTATTAGGATCTGTGTTGTTAATATGGCAGACTGAGAAAGATGAGAAGCAATAGTCACAGTCTCCTGAGACAGTTATCCACAGTGTTAACAGTGTTTGCTGTATTGATGTTGCTATGTCAACCTCATTAGCATTTCTGCCTCTTCTGAGCATCTTTAGGGCTGAACATGTTGTCTTAATTGAGAATCTGGAGAATCTAACCTGATTCCTATTACAGTCTTAATTAACGAGCCCTTGGTTGAGCAATAATTTTACACCTGGAAGAACAGGTTGCTGTCTCCCTACTTCTAATGAATTGTACTGATTCAAAACAAACAGCACCAAGAAATTTGATTCCCAGCCCAACTTTAAATCCACCAACAACAACATACCTGTATAGTGGAATCCAATTACACTGAAAGTCAGTAACAAAGCATTGTCTGGACACTATAAAGGTAAAGAATAGACATCCCACTGCAATACCAACAGCAGGTGTTTGCATAAGTAGGTTACTAATTATCCATCTCTAGAAATAAATAAAGAACAGGCTGACGAGAGAAGCTGGGTGGGTGGCTTTGTGATGTCTTGTTGTGTTGTGTCTAAGTGCCCTTTGACCTTGGTCTTGGCCGTGTATCCACCTGTCCAGGGGTGTTATGGTAATGTGTGTTTGTCCTGTCCAGGGGTGTTAAGGTCATGTTTGTGTCCTGTGCCAGCAGTGTTAAGGTAATGTGTGTGTCCTGTGCCAGCAGTGTTAAGGTAATGTTTGTGTCCTGTGCCAGCAGTGTTAAGGTAATGTTTGTGTCCTGTGCCAGCAGCAGGGGGCTCTACAGGGCTCTGTTAACATGACAGGAACAGCATGACACAGCACAGCTATAGCTATGACCTTGCCCTCAGTACATTACACAGGCACATGACAGTGACTACCAGTGGATAACCCATATAGTACCGCTGTTACAGTCTAAGTACTTACAGTACGCAGCTTTAAAAGCAGACAGTCAACCATTCTGGGGGTCTTGTACCAGCTTTAGATACATTCTAGTGAAACGGAACCTTTCACCTAGCACATTGCCTAACTGTACCTGTGAAAGAACTGAACAGAAAACTGTTCCTATCACTTTTATACTGTAGGCAAGTCTTATTATAGTGGTGTCACAGTTTCATGCTCCATGTTCCCCACCACAGACACAGGGGATCTGTTCACACACACACAGAGAGAGAGAGAGAGAGAGACTCAATTTGGCATGAGGGTCTACTATACAAATTGATGGAAAGTGGTGTTGGGGGAAAAAGTGTTAAAATAGGCAAAAAAACACATTTCTTCACACATGGCTGTGGGGTGAGATAGGGATGCCAATTTGCTAATCTTGGTGTTCTCTGGCAAATGCCAAACGTCCTGCACGGTGTTGGGCTGTAAGCACAACCCCCACCTGTGGACGTCGGGCCCTCATACCACCCTCATGGAGTCTGTTTCTGACCTTTTGAGCAGACACATGCACATTTGTGGCCTGCTGGAGGTCATTTTGCAGGGCTCTGGCAGTGCTCCTCCTGCTCCTCCTTGCACAAAGGCGGAGGTAGCGGTCCTGCTAGTGGATGTACTGGCCTGTCTCCTGGTAGCGCCTCCATGCTCTGGACACTACGCTGACAGACACAGCAAACCTTCTTGCCACAGCTCGCATTGATGTGCCATCCTGGATGAGCTGCACTACCTGAGCCACTTGTGTGGGTTGTAGACTCCGTCTCATGCTACCACTAGAGTGAAAGCACCGCCAGCATTCAAAAGTGACCAAAACATCGGCCAGGAAGCATAGGAACTGAGAAGTGGTCTGTGGTTATCACCTGCAGAACCACTCCTTTACATGTGTGTGTATGCAGGCGTGTCTTTTCTGTGTGTGTGAATCACAGGGAGTGACAGTGCTGCACGCCACAGCGTCCGAGACCCTTTATCCAACAGTGTGGGAACCAGTGAAGGATATCCTTGCCCCTTTTACGCTCTAACAGCTGAATGCACACACACACACACATCAGATAAACAGAGGCTGCTATCAGACAGGCAGAGGAGGAGAGGTTCTGCCAGCCAGGGAGAGTCTACAAGCCTGCACCTGTAGAGAGAGAGAGACCATGCCAATAAAGCCCTTAAATTTAATTGAGAGAGAGAGAGATGATTAGCCACATGCTCATTCGTCATATTTATACGTTCCGGGGTAACAAATCATTTTGTTGGATCTTTCCCAAAATAACATTGGATTAACAGAAGCAATACTTTTTCCAAATTCCATTTCCCAAGACATTTTTGTGCAGTGGAATCGATTGATGAATGAATGCCTGTTGATAAAGGTCAGAGGGCTCTCCATTCACCATATAGGTACATTCCATTCTCCTTGTAAGACACGAAACTATGGCAACACAAGTACATTTCCAGGGAGAAATAATGTTTTGTTTTTTAAAATTGAATTGATTGTTGTTCAAGGCTCAAAAAATGACTCACTTCTTCCTGTCCCAGTCTGAACCCATACAGCTATGATGAGAGCTGTGTGTCCAGCAGCGTTGACCACCTGCCCCTGGCCGCCCTCCCGCTCCTCGCCATTGCAGCCCCACACTACCAGGACGCCGTGGCAACCCTCATCACCCGCGCCAACCAGGCCTACCACAGCTTCCTCGTGTCCCAGGACGGACAGGGCTTCACTGGCCAGGTGGGTCCGTCCTCTAAAGTGTCCCCCCATATAGGACTTCACTGGCCAGGTGGCTCCGTCCTCTGAAGTGTCCCCCCCCCATAAAGGTCTTCACTGGCCAGGTGGGTCCATCCTCTAAAGTGTCCCCCCATATAGGGCTTCACTGGCCAGGTGGGTCCGTCCTCTAAAGTGTCCCCCCATATAGGGCTTCACTGGCCAGGTGGCTCCGTCCTCTGAAGTGTCCCCCCATATAGGACTTCACTGGCCAGGTGGCTCCGTCCTCTGAAGTGTCCCCCCCCATAAAGGTCTTCACTGGCCAGGTGGGTCCATCCTCTAAAGTGTCCCCCCATATAGGGCTTCACTGGCCAGGTGGCTCCGTCCTCTGAAGTGTCCCCCCCCTTAAAGGCCTTCACTGGCCAGGTGGCTCCGTCCTCTGAAGTGTCCCCCCCCCCATAAAGGCTTTCACTGGTCAGGTGGCTCCGTTCTCTGAAGTGTCCCCCCCATAAAGGCCTTTACTGGCCAGGTGGGTCCGTCCTCTAAAGTGTCCTCCCATATAGGGCTTCACTGGCCAGGTGGCTCCGTCCTCTGAAGTGCCCCCCCCCATAAAGGCCTTCACTGGCCATATGGGTCCGTCCTCTAAAGCGTCCCCCCATATAGGACTTCACTGGCCAGGTGGCTCCGTCCTCTGAAGTGTCCCCCCTTAAAGGCCTTCACTGGCCAGGTGGGTCCGTCCTCTAAAGTGTCCCCCCATATAGGACTTCACTGGTCAGGTGGGTCCATCCTCTAAAGTGTCCCCCCCATAAAGGCATTCACTGGCCAGGTGGGTCCGTCCTCTAAAGTGTCCCCCCGGCTCCCACAGGGTCACACCGACTGACTGGAGATGAATCATACTGTTAGGAACAAGGGAGGAGAAGAGGAGAGAGAGTATGGGAGATCTCATTCCCTCTAATCTCTCAGGCCAAATCCAATAA
Source organism: Oncorhynchus mykiss (assembly GCF_013265735.2). Classification (NCBI taxonomy): domain Eukaryota; kingdom Metazoa; phylum Chordata; class Actinopteri; order Salmoniformes; family Salmonidae; genus Oncorhynchus; species Oncorhynchus mykiss. The sequence continues at coordinate 18,670,086 of NC_048588.1, forward strand.
TGTGCTGCAATCCATTTAATGGAAGCCAAAGATTTCCAGAGGAAGTGATGATTGGGATAGAGAGGGCTGGGTAATCCTCTGTGTTCACTGTGGGGACTAATGTCGCCAGAGACCTGCAGCTTTATTTGTCTGCAGACCTCATTAACTCTCACACACCTGTGGGCAATCACCTCTCTGATAAAGACCTATGTTTTAATTAAATGCTGTAATTTTCAAGAGCACATTATTGGCAAAACCATACAATGTATAAACTCTATTATATTGAACTTCCTCTCCTTGCATAATTATATATATTTTTTGTACTTTTACCCCTTTTTCGTGATATCCAATTGGTAGTTAGTATTGTCCCATCGCTGCAACTCCCCTACGGACTCGAGAGCCATGCATCCACCGAAATGACCCTGCCAAGCCACACTGCTTGCTTAACTTGGAAACCAGCTGCACCAATGTGTCGGAGGAAACACCGTCCGCATAAGAAAATCACGATGAGACAAACCATCCCCTAACACGGACGACACTGGGCCAATTGTGTGCCACCTCATGGGTCTCCCGGTCACGGCCGGCTGTGACACAGCCTGGGATCGAACTGTCTGTAGTGACGCCTCAAGCACTGTGATGCAGTGCCTTAGACCGCTGCGCCACTCGGGAGGCCCCTCCTTTCATAAATTTGACAAGATTTGTGGTCATAATGCAATTCCAAGTCAGGAAGCCAAGTACAATGGTGTCACGTCAAACCAATTAAGGAGAAATGTGTTGTTCCCTCAGACCGAGTCAGTCCTAATGAAGTGTGTTATTGACATTCAGATTCGACTATGGATCTGAACAGGCACGGGGCCCAAATCTGCCTGCTGGGGAGGCATGGAGCTAGGGTTTCTAAAACGGTGTGTGTGTGTCTGTGCGTGCGTGCTTGTGTGTTCCTGTCCAGGTGTGTGTGATGGGCGACTGTGTGGGAGGTGTGCTGTGCTTCGACGCCCTGTGTTTCAGCAGCAGCAGTAGTAGCAGTCAGAGGCAGCACAGCAGCCCCAGCAGCAGCAGGAACAACAGCACTGAGAGCCTCAAGGTAGTGGCATGACACATTACAACCCAATCAACATATACTCTAACATGTTCTGTAAAACTGCACTTTTAGATTCCCCTAGACGCTTTTAAATTGAGGCATTACAATGTCAGTTTGTGCTCTCTGTGCTATTCAACTATCTCCCCATGGCCTGTAGCTAGAATTGTGTAAGATCTTCTCTGTTCAGACAGCTTTCCTCTCAGACAATCTCTCCTTCCCCATGCTATCCTAGCCAAGACCTTTAAAATCCTCTCTCTCCGTCCTGAGCTGGCCTATCTTTTCCTGTTTGTTTACACCCAGTTAGTACTGCATGATCCCCTGGGCTGCTCTCACTGTCCGAACCCCCCCCCCCCCCCCCCCCCCCCCCCCCCCCCTCTCTCTCTCTCTCTCTCTCTCTCTCTCTCTCTCTCTGTAGTTAGCAAACATAGGTTCAAATATTCTTTAGTGTATTTCAATTACTTTCAGAGACATTGAAAATAAAGTAGTTGAATATTAAAATGTATTTGGAAATACACATGGAAAATACTCAAATACACAATACAAAGTGCATTTTCAAATGTAAATATTGAAATTGTTGTTTGAAATTGTAGGCTATACAAATACTCAAACGCACATGTATTTATACCCAGGTCTGGTAGCTAGCCAGCTCCCACATTCTCCTATGTGCTGAGAAAAAGGGATTAGCAATGAGCTGCTCATTTGTGTTCAGTTATGGTATTTGAGTGTGAGTGAACGGTGAAGGCTTGTGTCCCACGCTCTCTTCCACCCACGCAGGATAACCCTGAGGACAGCCCCTGTCACAGCCCCAGCCTTGGACTCAGCTCCAGTAAGAGGCTGAGTAAGAGTAACATTGATATCTCGGCCCTGCCCAGCGATGGACACAACCAGGCCAGACAGCCCCTCAGCAGGAAACAGAGTGACTCGTATGATGGAGACACATCTACTGGACAACACAGCTTCTTCAGCAGGTACTGTAGACAGAGAACATCACCCTGATGGAAGCTAATCCTTACCAAAACCCTAGCTACATGTCCACACCCGGTTCAACCATAACCCTTAACCATAAACCTAACCCTTAACCATAACCCTAACCCTAACCCTTAACCATAACCCTAACCCTTAACCATAACCCTAACCCTATCTACATGTCCACACCCAGTTCAACCCTAACCCTTAACCCATAACCCTAACCCTTAACCATAACCCTAACCCTAACCCTTAACCATAACCCTAACCCTAACCCTTAACCATAACCCTAACCCTTAACCATAACCCTAACCCTATCTACATGTCCACACCCAGTTCAACCCTAACCCTTAACCCATAACCCTAACCCTTAACCATAACCCTAACCCTAACCCTTAACCATAACCCTAACCCTTAACCATAACCCTTAACCCATAACCCTAACCCTTAATCATAACCCTAACCCTTAACCCTAACCCTTAACCCTAACCCATAACCCTTAACCATAACCCTAACCCTTAACCATAACCCTAACCTTAACCATAACCCTAACCCTATCTACATGTCCACACCCAGTTCAACCCTAACCCTTAACCCTAACCCATAACCCTTAACCCTAACCCTAACCCTTAACCATAACCCTAACCCTTAACCATAACCCTAACCCTATCTACATAACCCTAACCCTATCTACATGTCCACACCCAGTTCAACCCTAACCCTTAACACAAACCCATAACCCTAACCCTTAACCATAACCATAACCCTAACCCTTAACCATAACCCTTAACCATAACCCTAATCCCTAACCCCTAACCCTTAACCATAACCCTTAACCATAACCCTAACCCTTAACCATAACCCTAACCCATAACCCTAACCCTTGACCATAACCCTAACCCTTAACCCGAAACCCTTAACCATAACCCTAACCCTTAAACATAACCCTAACCCTTAACCATAACCCTAACCCTTAACCATAACCCGTAACCCTTAACCCTTAACCCTAACCCTAACCCTTAACCCTAACCCTTAACCATAACCCTAACCCTTAACCATAACCCTAACCCTTAACCATAACCATAACCCTAACCCTTAACCATAACCCTAACCCATAACCCTAACCCTTAACCATAACCCTAACCCTTAACCCTAACCCTTAACCATAACTCTAACCCTTAACCATAACCCTAACCCTTAACCCTAAGCCTATCTACATGTCCACACCCAGTTCAACCCTAACCCTTAACCCTAACCCATAACCCTAACCCTTAACCATAACTCTAACCCTTAACCATAACCCTAACCCCTAACCCCTAACCCTTAACCATAACCCTTAACCATAACCCTTAACCCATAACCCTAACCCTTAATCATAACCCTAACCCTTAACCCTAACCCTAACCCTTAACCATAACCCTAACCCATAACCCTAACCATAACCCTTAACCCTAACCCTTAACCATAACTCTAACCCTTAACCATAACCCTAACCCTTAACCATAACCCTAACCCTTAACCCTAACCCTAACCCTTAACCCTAACACTTAACCATAACCCTAACCCATAACCCTTAACCATAACCCTTAACCATAACCCTTAACCATAACCCTAACCCTTAACCATAACCCTAACCCTTAACCATAACTCTTAACTATAACCCTAACCCTTAACCATAACCCTAACCCTTAACCATAACCCTTAACAATAACCCTTAACCATAACCCTAACCCTTAACCATAACCCTAACCCTTAACCATAACCCTAACCCTTAACCATAACACTTAACCATAACCCTAACCCATAACCCTTAACCATAACCCTTAACCATAACCCTTAACAATAACCCTTAACCATAACCCTAACCCTTAACCATAACCCTAACCCTTAACCATAACCCTAACCCTTAACCATAACACTTAACCATAACCCTAACCCATAACCCTTAACCATAACCCTTAACCATAACCCTTAACCATAACCCTAACCCTTAACCATAACCCTTAACTATAACCCTAACCCTAACCATAACCCCAACCCTTAACCATATCCCTAACCCTTAACCATATCCCTAACCCTTAACCCTAACCCTAACCCTTAACCCTAACCCTTAACCCTAACCCTAACCCTTAACCATAACCCTAACCCTTAACCATAACCCTTAACCATAACCATAACCCTTAACCCTAACCCTAACCATAACCCTAACCCTTAACAATAACCCTAACCCTTAACCATAACCCTAACCCTTAACCCTTAACCCTAACCCTTAACCATACCCCTAACCCTTAACCCTAACCCTTAACCATAACCCTTAACTATAACCCTAACCCTTAACCATATCCCTAACCCTTAACCATAACCCTTAACTATAACCCTAACCCTTAACCATATCCCTAACCCTTAACCCTAACCCTAACCCTTAACCCTAACCCTTAACTATAACCCTAACCCTTAACCATAACCCTTAACCCTTAACCCTAACCCTTAACCCTAACCCTTAACCATACCCCTAACCCTTAACCCTAACCCTTAACCATAACCCTAACCCTTAACCATAACCATAACCCTTAACCATAACCCTAACCCTTAACCATAACCCTAACCCTTAACCCTTAACCCTTAACCCTAACCCTTAACCCTAACCCTTAACCATACCCCTAACCCTTAACCCTAACCCTTAACCATAACCCTAACCCTTAACCATAACCCTAATCCTTAACCATAACCCTAACCCTTAACAATAACCCTAACCCTTAACCCTAACCCTTAACTATAACCCTAACCCTTAACCATAACCATAACCATAACCCTTAACCCTAACCCTAACCATAACCCTAACCCTTAACCATAACCCTAACCCTTAACCCTTAACCCTAACCCTTAACCCTAACCATAACCCTTAACCCTAACCCTTAACCATATCCCTAACCCTTAACCCTAACCCTAACCCTTAACCCTAACCCTTAACTATAACCCTAACCCTTAACCATAACCCTTAACCATAACCATAACCCTTAACCCTAACCCTAACCATAACCCTAACCCTTAACCATAACCCTAACCCTTAACCATAACCATAACCCTAACCCTTAACCCTTAACCCTTAACCCTAACCCTTAACCCTAACCCTTAACCATACCCCTAACCCTTAACCCTAACCCTTAACCATAACCCTAACCCTTAACCATAACCCTAACCCTTAACCATAACCCTAACCCTTAACAATAACCCTAACCCTTAACCCTAACCCTTAACTATAACCCTAACCCTTAACCATAACCATAACCATAACCCTTAACCCTAACCCTAACCATAACCCTAACCCTTAACCATAACCCTAACCCTTAACCATAACCCTAACCCTTAACCCTTAACCCTAACCATAACCCTTAACCCTAACCCTTAACCATATCCCTAACCCTTAACCATATCCCTAACCCTTAACCCTAACCCTTAACCCTAACCCTTAACCATACCCCTAACCCTTAACCCTAACCCTTAACCATAACCCTACCCCTTAACCATAACCCTAACCCTTAACCATAACCCTAACCCTTAACAATAACCCTAACCCTTAATCCTAACCCTTAGCCATAACTCTAACCCTTAACCATAACCCTAACCCTTAACCATAACCCTTAACCATAACCATAACCCTTAACCATAACCCTAACCCTTAACCATAACCCTTAACCATAACCATAACCCTTAACCATAACCCTAACCCTTAACCATAACCCTTAACCATAACCATAACCCTAACCCTTAAACATAACCCTAACCCTTAACCATAACCCTAACCCTTAACCATAACTCTAACCCTTAACAATAACCCTAACCCTTAACCATAACCCTAACCCATAACCCTAACCCATAACCCTAACCCTTAACCATAACCATAACCCATAACCCTAACCCTTAACCATAACCCTAACCCTTAACCATAACCCTTAACCATAACCATAACCCTAACCCTTAACCATAACCCTAATCCTTAACCATAACCCTAACCCTTAACAATAACCCTAACCCTTAACCCTAACCCTTAACTATAACCCTAACCCTTAACCATAACCATAACCCTTAACCCTAACCCTAACCATAACCCTAACCCTTAACCATAACCCTAACCCTTAACCATAACCCTAACCCTTAACCCTTAACCCTAACCATAACCCTTAACCCTAACCCTTAACCATATCCCTAACCCTTAACCCTAACCCTAACCCTTAACCCTAACCCTTAACTATAACCCTAACCCTTAACCATAACCCTTAACCATAACCATAACCCTTAACCCTAACCCTAACCATAACCCTAACCCTTAACCATAACCCTAACCCTTAACCATAACCATAACCCTAACCCTTAACCCTTAACCCTTAACCCTAACCCTTAACCATACCCCTAACCCTTAACCCTAACCCTTAACCATAACCCTAACCCTTAACCATAACCCTAACCCTTAACCATAACCCTAACCCTTAACAATAACCCTAACCCTTAACCCTAACCCTTAACTATAACCCTAACCCTTAACCATAACCATAACCATAACCCTTAACCCTAACCCTAACCATAACCCTAACCCTTAACCATAACCCTAACCCTTAACCATAACCCTAACCCTTAACCCTAACCATAACCCTTAACCCTAACCCTTAACCATATCCCTAACCCTTAACCATATCCCTAACCCTTAACCCTAACCCTTAACCCTTAACCATAACCCTTAACCCTAACCCTTAACCATACCCCTAACCCTTAACCCTAACCCTTAACCATAACCCTACCCCTTAACCATAACCCTAACCCTTAACCATAACCCTAACCCTTAACAATAACCCTAACCCTTAATCCTAACCCTTAGCCATAACTCTAACTCTTAACCATAACCCTAACCCTTAACCATAACCCTTAACCATAACCATAACCCTTAACCATAACCCTAACCATTAACCATAACCCTTAACCATAACCATAACCCTTAACCATAACCCTAACCCTTAACCATAACCCTTAACCATAACCATAACCCTAACCCTTAAACATAACCCTAACCCTTAACCATAACCCTAACCCTTAACCATAACTCTAACCCTTAACAATAACCCTAACCCTTAACCATAACCCTAACCCATAACCCTAACCCATAACCCTAACCCTTAACCATAACCATAACCCATAACCCTAACCCTTAACCATAACCCTAACCCTTAACCATAACCCTAACCCTTAACCATAACCCTAACCCTTAACCATAACCCTAACCCTTAACCATAACTCTAACCCTTAACAATAACCCTAACCCTTAACCATAACCCTAACCCATAACCCTAACCCATAACCCTAACCCTTAACCATAACCATAACCCTAACCCTTGCTTCATGTCCACACCCGGCTCAACCCTAACTCTAATTTAAATGTATATTGTCCTCCAAAAGTGTGGACAATACCTCCAAGAGTGCAATTCATGCACCGTGGTTGGATTATGAGGAGGTCGTAACAGTACTTTTCCCTTTGCTCATCTCAGTGATAGACACAGTGGGGATTATTCTGCCTTTTCTCTCTCTTGGCAAGGACTCAGTTGACATTCCGATTCAATGAAGATAAAGGTTAAATACAGTTGATACTCAAACTTAGGGAAAATCCCATAATAGTATACTCCTACCATACCATTCTTGGCATATACCACTGTCATTAGAGTCATATCTGAATACATGTTTTCTTATCATGCAGTTCCATACCCAATGTTTATTCCAGACATTTCTAGTGACATTTTTTATGATTTGTGTATGAGTGCACGTTCATCCATCTATGTACTCATTGGTGTGATGGGATAACCCAGAAGTACTGTAGCTATCTGGCCCTCAGTCAGGTTGTCATGGGATGTTCTATTTATGTGTGTCACTCTGTCATCAATATGTCCTTTTCTACCTGCCTTTCTGCCTGTCTACCTGCCTGCCTTTCTGCCTGTCTACCTGCCTGTCTGCCTGCCTTTCTGCCTGCATTTCTGCCTGTCTACCTGCCTGTCTGCCTGCTTGTCTGCCTGCCTGCCTTTCTGCCTGTCTACCTGCCTGTCTGCCTGCCTGCCTTTCTGCCTGTCTACCTGCCTGTCTGCCTGCCTGTCTGCCTGCCTGCCTGTCTACCTGCCTGTCTGCCTGCCTGTCTGCCTGCCTGCCTGTCTACCTGCCTGTCTGCCTGCCTGTCTGCCTGCCTGCCTTTCTGCCTGCCTTTCTGCCTTCCTGTCTGCCTGCCTGTCTGCCTGCCTGCCTTTCTGCCTGTCTACCTGCCTGTCTGCCTGCCTGCCTTTCTGCCTGTCTACCTGCCTGTCTGCCTGCCTGCCTGCCTTTCTGCCTTCCTTTCTGCCTGTCTACCTGCCTGTCTGCTTGCCTGCCTTTCTGCCTGTCTACCTGCCTGTCTGCCTGCCTGCCTTTCTGCCTTCCTTTCTGCCTGTCTACCTGCCTGTCTGTCTGCCTGCCTGCCTTTCTGCCTGTCTACCTGCCTGTCTGCCTGCCTGCCTTTCTGCCTTCCTTTCTGCCTGTCTACCTGCCTGCTTGTCCTCTTTTCTGCCTGTCTACCTGCCTGCTTGTCTGCTTTTCTGCTTGTCTGCTTTTCTGCCTGTCTACCTGCCTGCTTGTCTGCTTTTCTGCTTGCCTACCTGCCTGTTTCTCTGCTGTCCTGCTTGCCTTTCTGCCTGCCAGTCTGCTTGTCTGCCTGCCTGCCTTTCTGTCTACCTGCCGGCCTGCTCTGGGCCATAAATAGCCTATTTGTGGCAGTGCCAGTGTGCATAGGAGACTGACTACTGCAGGTGAATGTCACTATTGCTGGGTGGATGGGGAGCTCCCAGCTCTCTACCATGCTACCAATTAACCAGCACCAAGCAACCAGTGTTCCCATTCCAAATCACATGCTCCAGTGAGGCCCACGTCAGCGTAGTTACAGTCATAGAAATAGCATTTTATTTGTATGGCTACAGTAGCCAGATCCCTGGCAACCTAAGCTGCATCCTAAATAGCACCCTATTCCCTAGTTAGTGCATTTATTTTGGGCCTCTGGTCAAAAGTAATGCACTATATAGGGAATTGGGTGCCCTACCATTGGCGCCCTTTTCTCTCAGAGATTTGACTTGTTCACACTGATTCTGCAGCGTGTCCATGGTGACGCACCTCTCATCATCTTCTCCCCCTGCTAGTTATTCTCTTCATTAAAACCCCAGTCAGCTCAGCAGTGTGGAGGATGGAGGAGGAGGATGATGAAATTTTGCCCGGCCCTTTCCACAGGGCATCACCGCCCGGTCACATGGAGGGCTGTGCTCCGAGAGGGCTCTGCTATTATTAGAGCTGTGATTCCCAGGCATCAGCCCACTCCTCAGGGGCCTCTGGGAAGCCTGCATATCTCCGGGTCAGCTGCCTGTCAGGAGCATCTTTTTCCACCTCAAACAGGGCATTTCCCAGTGGGCCCACTGCTAACAACGAAAGCCTTTTCTCCTTCCTCTGTTGAAGTCGTGATCGGTCAGAGAGTTTCTCTCTCTCCTTCTCTCTCTCTCTCTCTCTCTCTCTCTCTCTCTCTCTCTCCCTCATCAAAAACAACGGACATGGTGATTGACTTTGGAAGGAACACTACCATGCACACACCATCACTGATAAAAGGTGAGCCTATCGAAATAGTGGAGGAGTACAAATACTGTGGTCTAGTCACAACCAGCTGTCCTGGGATCAGTGTACTGACGCTATTTTTTGAAAGGCCAACAGAGAATGTATTTCCGACAGAAACTGCACTTTTTTAATTTTGATCTAACCATCACGGTTCTCTTTTATAAATCATTCATTGAGAGAATTCTGTCCTACTGCTTGACCCACTGGTTTGGGAATATCAAGGTTGCACAGAAAAATAGGTTGGGCAAGAGAGTCAGGACTTGTGAGAAAATCATGGGGCTGCAACAGCAAGAACTGTCATCTCTCTACCTGGGCAGAGCCCTCCAGAAGGCCAATAAAAGGGGTTGACTCCTCTCACCCACTCCACTCCGATTTCCAGCTCCTTCCCTCTAGCCTCAGGTACAGACAACCTAAGGTTAAAAGAAATAGGGCCAAGTACTCTTTTATTCAGAATGCAATTCTGCAGCTTAACAAAATGTTGGACTAATTGCACTTTAGCACTTGCAGAATGAATCTATACTTACCTTACCTACTGCCTTGTAAATATCCTTTGCTATTTATAATTTTTTTATGTGTGATATGTTCTATGACTGCTGCAAAATGAATTGACTCTGAGGACAAAGGTTTCTGAATCTGAATCTCTCTATCTCTCTTTCCTTCACTCTCTCATTCCAACTCTATCTCTCTCTTTGCCAATGAGACAACAGCCTATGGCGTTCAGACCCCAGCAGAAAGAGGTGGATTAATGGAGGCCAGGAAAGGAGGTCAGAAATTAGAGCAAGTGAGAGAGGCAGGCAGTAGGAAGACAAAAGACAAAGAGAGCAACCGGCAATCCAAGGCGGATTGATTTTCCCTCTTGGGCTGGCCACAGACCATAATCCTTCACTCTTAGTTTTGGTTGGACTGGAGGGTCTTCTACAGTTTCAGGGTGTGTAGATTTATAGGCAGGCAGTGGGTTTAAGGCTAGCTTGGCTGTTCAAACATCCGCAAGCCCCATCTGTCTCTCTGCTCTGCCAAAGAGAGAGAGGAGAGCTTTTCAGACTGAGTCAGAATGGTCAAGGGCTCTACTAAAGCCCCGGTCTCCTCTCCCAGATAACATATGCTTACCACACACAAGCTCAACCAACCTGTTATTTCCCCTGCCCACTCAAGACACACACAGTGGACTGAGTTGTCAACATCCATTATTCTGAGTTACTGAGATGCAGGCTTGTATTTCAATTTGAGTCAGCCTCCCTCGTCTCACTCTTTTGCAACATTTGTAGATTTGGTTTATAATTTTTCTCTCTGCCTCTCTTTTCTCTTTCACCTCCCTCTCTCCTTCCATCCATCCCACTGCACCTCCCTTTCTCTTTCCACCCTCCCTCTGCACCTCCCTCTCTCCTTCCATCCATCCCACTGCACCTCCCTCTCTCCTTCCACCCTCCCTCTGCACCTCCCTCTCTCCTTCCATCCCTCCCACTGCACCTCCCTCTCTCCTTCCATCCATCCCACTGCACCTCCCTTTCTCTTTCCACCCTCCCTCTGCACCTCCCTCTCTCCTTCCATCCATCCCACTGCACCTGCCTCTCTCCTTCCACTCCTCCCTCTGCACCTGCCTCTCTCCTTCCATCCCTCCCTCTGCACCTGCCACTCTCCTTCCATCCCTGCCTCTGCACCTCCCTCTCTCCTTCCACTCCTCCCTCTGCACCTCCCTCTCTCCTTCCATCCCTCCCTCTGCACCTGCCTCTCTCCTTCCATCCCTGCCTCTGTACCTCCCTCTCTCCTTCCACCCCTCCCACTGCACCTCCCTCTCTCCTTCCACCCCTCTCTCTGCACCTGCCTCTCTCATTCCATCCCTCCCACTGCACCTCCCTCTCTCCTTCCAACCCTCCCTCTGCACCTCCCTCTCTCCTTCCACTCCTCCCTCTGCACCTCCCTCTCTCCTTCCATCCCTGCCTCTGCACCTGCCTCTCTCCTTCCATCCCTGCCTCTGTACCTCCCTCTCTCCTTCCACCCCTCCCACTGCACCTCCCTCTCTCCTTCCACCCCTCTCTCTGCACCTGCCTCTCTCATTCCATCCCTCCCACTGCACCTCCCTCTCTCCTTCCAACCCTCCCTCTGCACCTCCCTCTCTCCTTCCACTCCTCCCTCTGCACCTGCCTCTCTCCTTCCATCCCTGCCTCTGTACCTCCCTCTCTCCTTCCACCCCTCCCACTGCACCTCCCTCTCTCCTTCCACCCCTCTCTCTGCACCTGCCTCTCTCATTCCATCCCTCCCACTGCACCTCCCTCTCTCCTTCCAACCCTCCCTCTGCACCTCCCTCTCTCCTTCCACTCCTCCCTCTGCACCTCCCTCTATCCTTCCATCCCTGCCTCTGCACCTCCCTCTCTCCTTCCACTCCTCCCTCTGTACCTCCCTCTCTCCTTCCACCCCTCCCACTGCACCTCCCTCTCTCCTTCCACCCCTCTCTCTGCACCTGCCTCTCTCATTCCATCCCTCCCACTGCACCTCCCTCTCTCCTTCCAACCCTCCCTCTGCACCTCCCTCTCTCCTTCCACTCCTCCCTCTGCACCTGCCTCTCTCCTTCCATCCCTGCCTCTGTACCTCCCTCTCTCCTTCCACCCCTCCCACTGCACCTCCCTCTCTCCTTCCACCCCTCTCTCTGCACCTGCCTCTCTCATTCCATCCCTCCCACTGCACCTCCCTCTCTCCTTCCAACCCTCCCTCTGCACCTCCCTCTCTCCTTCCACTCCTCCCTCTGCACCTCCCTCTATCCTTCCATCCCTGCCTCTGCACCTCCCTCTCTCCTTCCACTCCTCCCTCTGTACCTCCCTCTCTCCTTCCACCCCTCCCACTGCACCTCCCTCTCTCCTTCCACCCCTCTCTCTGCACCTGCCTCTCTCATTCCATCCCTCCCACTGCACCTCCCTCTCTCCTTCCAACCCTCCCTCTGCACCTCCCTCTCTCCTTCCACTCCTCCCTCTGCACCTCCCTCTCTCCTTCCATCCCTGCCTCTGCACCTCCCTCTCTCCTTCCACTCCTCCCTCTGCACCTCCCTCTCTCCTTCCATCCCTCCCTCTGCACCTGCCTCTCTCCTTCCATCCCTGCCTCTGTACCTCCCTCTCTCCTTCCACCCCTCCCACTGCACCTCCCTCTCTCCTTCCACCCCTCTCTCTGTACCTGCCTCTCTCCTTCCACTCCTCCCTCTGCACCTGCCTCTCTCCTTCCATCCCTCCCTCTGCACCTGCCACTCTCCTTCCATCCCTGCCTCTGCACCTCCCTCTCTCCTTCCACTCCTCCCTCTGCACCTCCCTCTCTCCTTCCATCCCTCCCTCTGCACCTGCCTCTCTCCTTCCATCCCTGCCTCTGTACCTCCCTCTCTCCTTCCACCCCTCCCACTGCACCTCCCTCTCTCCTTCCACCCCTCTCTCTGCACCTGCCTCTCTCATTCCATCCCTCCCACTGCACCTCCCTCTCTCCTTCCAACCCTCCCTCTGCACCTCCCTCTCTCCTTCCACTCCTCCCTCTGCACCTCCCTCTATCCTTCCATCCCTGCCTCTGCACCTCCCTCTCTCCTTCCACTCCTCCCTCTGTACCTCCCTCTCTCCTTCCACCCCTCCCACTGCACCTCCCTCTCTCCTTCCACCCCTCTCTCTGCACCTGCCTCTCTCATTCCATCCCTCCCACTGCACCTCCCTCTCTCCTTCCAACCCTCCCTCTGCACCTCCCTCTCTCCTTCCACTCCTCCCTCTGCACCTCCCTCTCTCCTTCCATCCCTGCCTCTGCACCTCCCTCTCTCCTTCCACTCCTCCCTCTGCACCTCCCTCTCTCCTTCCATCCCTCCCTCTGCACCTGCCTCTCTCCTTCCATCCCTGCCTCTGTACCTCCCTCTCTCCTTCCACCCCTCCCACTGCACCTCCCTCTCTCCTTCCACCCCTCTCTCTGTACCTGCCTCTCTCCTTCCATCCCTGCCTCTGCACCTCCCTCTCTCCTTCCACCCCTCCCTCTGCACCTCCCTCTCTCCTTCCATCCCTCCCTCTGCACCTGCCTCTCTCCTTCCACTCCTCCCACTGCACCTCCCTCTCTCCTTCCAACCCTCCCTCTGCACCTCCCTCTCTCCTTCCACTCCTCCCTCTGCACCTCCCTCTCTCCTTCCACCCCTCTCTCTGTACCTGCCTCTCTCCTTCCATCCCTGCCTCTGCACCTCCCTCTCTCCTTCCACCCCTCCCTCTGCACCTCCCTCTCTCCTTCCATCCCTCCCTCTGCACCTGCCTCTCTCCTTCCACCCCTCCCTCTGCGACTCCCTCTCTCCTTCCACCCCTCCCTCTGCGACTCCCTCTCTCCTTCCACCCCTCCCTCTGCGACTCCCTCTCTCCTTCCACCCCTCCCTCTGCGACTCCCTCTCTCCTTCCTCTTCTCCCAGTCTGATGCAGGAGGGGGTGGACCTGCGCCCCGGCAGCAGCAGTAGTCTGATTTTGAACCCAGGGAGGTTTGACTTTGAGGTCTCTGAATGTTTCCTGCTGGGCTGTCCACTGGGTCTGGTGCTGGCCATGAGACGCACGGTACTGCCTGCTGTCCAGGGTAGGTGTTGTTGGAGAAACACACACACTTCTCACACGCCTCTGTGTCTAGGCAGTCCCTGATGCAACACCTTCCCCACAATGTTTAGCTACCTCACTGATGGACCAGATCGATCTTCATACTTATTTTGCTTGAAAACACCACTAGTTCATAATTCTACTACATACAGCAGATGCAGCTTTTTAGAGCCTTTCTAGACTACAAATATACTTATTATTTATTTATTTATTTAACCTTTATTTAACTAGGCAAGTCAGTTTAGAACAAATTCTTATTTACAATGACGGCCTGCCAAAAGGCAAAAGGCCTCCTGCGGGGACGGGGGCCTGGGATTATTTTTTTTAAATAAAATACAATATAAATATAGGACAAAACACACATCACAACAAGAGAGACAACACAACACTACATAAAGAGAGACCTAAGACAACAACATAGCAAGGCAGCAACACATGACAACACAGCATGGTAGCAACACAACATAACAACAACATGGTAGCAACACAACACAGTAGCAGCACAAAACATGGTACAAGCATTATTGGACAAAACACACATCACAACAAGAGAGACAACACAACACTACACAAAGAGAGACCTAAAGACAACAACATAGCAAGGCAGCAACACATGACAACACAGCATGGTAGCAACACAACATAACAACAACATGGTAGCAACACAACACAGTAGCAGCACAAAACATGGTACAAGCATTATTGGACAAAACACACATCACAACAAGAGAGACAACACAACACTACACAAAGAGAGACCTAAAGACAACAACATAGCAAGGCAGCAACACAACATGACAACAGCATGGTAGCAACACCACATGACAACAGCACGGTAGCAACACAACACAACATAAACAGAGACCTGAGACAACAGCATGGCAGCAACACCACATGACAACAGCATGGTAGCAACACCACATGACAACAGCATGGTAGCAACACAACACAACAGAGACCTGAGACAACAGCATGGCAGCAACACCACATGACAACAGCATGGTAGCAACACAACACAACATAAACAGAGACCTGAGACAACAGCATGGCAGCAACACCACATGACAACAGCATGGCAGCAACACCACATGACAACAGCATGGTAGCAACACCACATGACAACAGCATGGCAGCAACACCACATGACAACAGCATGGCAGCAACACCACATGACAACAGCATGGCAGCAACACCACATGACAACAGCATGGTAGCAACACCACATGACAACAGCATGGCAGCAACACCACATGACAACAGCATGGTAGCAACACAACACAACATAAACAGAGACCTGAGACAACAGCATGGCAGCAACACCACATGACAACAGCATGGTAGCAACACAACACAACATAAACAGAGACCTGAGACAACAGCATGGCAGCAACACCACATGACAACAGCATGGTAGCAACACCACATGACAACAGCATGGTAGCAACACAACACAACATAAACAGAGACCTGAGACAACAGCATGGCAGCAACACCACATGACAACAGCATGTTAGCAACACAACATGACAACAGCATGGCAGCAACACCACATGACAACAGCATGGTAGCAACACAACACAACATAAACAGAGACCTGAGACAACAGCATGGCAGCAACACCACATGACAACAGCATGGCAGCAACACCACATGACAACAGCATGGTAGCAACACAACACAACATAAACAGAGACCTGAGACAACAGCATGGCAGCAACACCACATGACAACAGCATGGTAGCAACACAACACAACATAAACAGAGACCTGAGACAACAGCATGGTAGCAACACAACACAACATAAACAGAGACCTGAGACAACAGCATGGCAGCAACACCACATGACAACAGCATGGCAGCAACACCACATGACAACAGCATGGTAGCAACACCACACAACATAAACAGAGACCTGAGACAACAGCATGGTAGCAACACAACACAACATAAACAGAGACCTGAGACAACAGCATGGCAGCAACACCACATGACAACAGCATGGTAGCAACACAACACAACATAAACAGAGACCTGAGACAACAGCATGGCAGCAACACCACATGACAACAGCATGGTAGCAACACAACACAACATAAACAGAGACCTGAGACAACAGCATGGCAGCAACACCACATGACAACAGCATGGTAGCAACACCACATGACAACAGCATGGTAGCAACACAACACAACATAAACAGAGACCTGAGACAACAGCATGGCAGCAACACCACATGACAACAGCATGGTAGCAACACAACACAACATAAACAGAGACCTGAGACAACAGCATGGCAGCAACACCACATGACAACAGCATGGTAGCAACACAACATGACAACAGCATGGTAGCAATACAACATGACAACAACATGGTAGCAACACAACATGGCAGCAGCACAACATGGTAGCAGCACAAAACATGGTACAAACATTATTGGGCACAGACAACAGCAGAAAGGGCAAGAAGGTAGAGACGACAATATATCACGCAAAGCAGCCACAAGTGTCCATGACTGAGTCTTTAAGTGAAGAGATTGAGATAAAACTGTCCAGTTTGAGTGTTTGTTGCAGCTCGTTCCAGTCGCTAGCTGCAGCGAACTGAAAAGACGAGCGACCCAGGGATGTGTGTGCTTTGGGTGCCTTTAACAAAATGTGACGGGCAGAACGGGTGTTGGAAGATGCGGGCTGCAGTAGGTATCTCAGATAGGGGGGAGTGAGGCCTTAGAGGGTTTTATAAATAATCATCAACCTGTGGGTCTTGCGACAGGTATACAGAGACGACCAGTTTACAGAGGAGTATAGAGTGCAGTGATGTGTCCTATAAGGAGCATTGGTGGCAAATCTGATAACCAAATGGTAAAGAACATCTAGCCGCTCGAGAGCACCCTTACCTACCGATCTAAAAATGATGTCTCCGTAATCTAGTAGGATGGTTGTCTGAATCAGGGTTAGTTTGGCAGCTGGGGTGAAAGAGGAGCGATTACGATAGAGGAAAACAAGTATAGATTTTACTTTAGCCTGCAGCTTTGATCTGTTCTGAGAGAAGGACAGTGTATTGTCTAGCTATACTCCCAAGTACTTGTATGAGGTGACAACCTCAAGCTCTAAATCCTCAGAGGTAGTAATCACACAGGTGGGGAGAGGGGTATTCTTCTTACCAAACCACATGACCTTTGTTTTGGAGGTGTTCAGAACAAGGTGAAGGCAGAGGAAGCTTGTTGGACACTAAGAAAGCTTTGTTGTAGAGCATTTAACACAAAATCCGGGGAGGGGCCAGCTGAGTATAAGACTGTATCGTCTGCATATAAATGGATGAGAGAGCTCCCTACTACCTGAGCTATGTTGTTGATGTAAATTGAGAAGAGTGTGGGGCTACCTTTCCCACACATCACATTTCGTACACACAAGCCTTATAATTTATTAGTTCACAGACTAAGCGCTCCCTAATCTCTGCTGTCTGCTGTCCTATGTCCCTCAGTGAGTCAACTCCGTCCTGCCTGCACCCAGATCTTCAACCTGTTCTACCCCTCAGACCCCTCTGCCTCCAGACTGGAGCCCCTGCTGGAGCCCCTCTTCCACAAGCTGCCCCCCTTCCCCATGCCGCGCTACCAGCGCTACCCCCTGGGAGACGGACGCTGCACACTTATAGGTGAGTCAAAGGGAAACTGTTAATAGAAAATCAATTAAACTAAGGAGGCAATACCGGCATATTCTCTGTTATAAATGTATCGCTCTACTGTATTAGTCATATTTTGGGTTTTGCATTTCAAAGTCAGTGTGAAACATTTTGAGAATTCTAAGTAGGTTGGTTTTATAGCTGCACCATTGAGAGCATCTTGACTGGCTGCATCACCACTTGGTATGACAACAGCTTGGCATCCAACTGCAAGGTGCTACAGAGGCTCGGGGGTGCAGTCCAGTACATCACTGGGGCCAAGCTCCCTGCCATCCAGGACCTCTATACCAGGCGGTGTCAGAGGAAGGCCCTAAACATTGTCAAAGTCATAGACCGTTCTTTCTGTTATCTGGGACCAAAAGGCTCCTGAACAGCTTCTACCCCCAAGCCATAAGAATTGGCAACCTGAACAAATGTTTTTCTTTTACATGTTTTATATTTATTTTGGGGAGTAAATCAGCTTTAATATTCCAGATAGACTGTAGCTTCCTTCCATGTAATTATCTGCATCATTTCCAATCCACCATATATATTTTTTTCAATATATGTATAAAATATATACAGTGGGGCAAAAAAGTATTTAGTCAGCCACCAATTGTGCAAGTTCTCCCACTTAAAAAGATGAGAGAGGCCTGTAATTTTCATCATAGGTACACTTCCACTATGACAGACGAAATGAGAAAAAAAATCCAGAAAATCACATTGTAGGATTTTTAATGAATTTATTTGCAAATGATGGTGTAAAATAAGGTTTAGCTCAACCTGCTAAACCTGTTCAACCTGCTAAACCTGTTCAACCTGCTAAACCTGTTCAACCTGCTAAACCTGTTCAACCTGCTAAACCTGTTCAACCTGCTAAACCTGTTCAACCTGCTAAACCTGTTCAACCTGCTAAACCTGTTCAACCTGCTAAACCTGTTCAACCTGCTAAACCTGTTCAACCTGCTAAACCTGTTCAACCTGCTCAACCTGTTCAACCTGCTAAACCTGTTCAACCTGCTAAACCTGTTCAACCTGCTAAACCTGTTCAACCTGCTCAACCTGCTAAACCTGTTCAACCTGCTAAACATGTTCAACCTGCTCAACCTGCTAAACATGTTCAACCTGCTAAACCTGTTCAACCTGCTCAACCTGTTCAACCTGCTCAACCTGCTAAACCTGTTCAACCTGCTAAACATGTTCAACCTGCTAAACCTGTTCAACCTGCTAAACCTGTTCAACCTGCTAAACATGTTCAACCTGCTAAACCTGTTCAACCTGTTCAACCTGTTCAACCTGCTAAACCTGTTCAACCTGCTCAACCTGTTCAACCTGCTAAACCTGCTAAACCTGTTCAACCTGTTCAACCTGCTAAACCTGCTAAACCTGTTCAACCTGCTAAACATGTTCAACCTGTTCAACCTGCTAAACCTGTTCAACCTGCTAAACATGTTCAACCTGTTCAACCTGTTCAACCTGTTCAACCTGCTAAACCTGTTCAACCTGTTCAACCTGTTAAACCTGTTCAACCTGTTCAACCTGCTAAACCTGTTCAACCTGTTCAACCTGTTCAACCTGCTAAACCTGTTCAACCTGCTAAACCTGTTCAACCTGTTCAACCTGTTCAACCTGCTAAACCTGTTCAACCTGCTCAACCTGTTCAACCTGCTAAACCTGTTCAACCTGCTAAACCTGTTCAACCTGTTCAACCTGCTAAACCTGTTCAACCTGCTAAACCTGTTCAACCTGCTCAACCTGTTCAACCTGCTAAACCTGTTCAACCTGCTAAACATGTTCAACCTGCTAAACCTGTTCAACCTGCTAAACCTGTTCAACCTGCTAAACCTGTTCAACCTGCTAAACCTGTTCAACCTGCTAAACCTGTTCAACCTGCTAAACCTGTTCAACCTGTTCAACCTGCTAAACCTGCTCAACCTGTTCAACCTGCTAAACCTGTTCAACCTGCTAAACCTGTTCAACCTGCTCAACCTGCTAAACCTGCTAAACCTGTTCAACCTGCTCAACCTGCTCAACCTGTTCAACCTGCTAAACATGTTCAACCTGCTAAACCTGCTCAACCTGTTCAACCTGCTAAACCTGTTCAACCTGCTAAACCTGTTCAACCTGCTAAACCTGTTCAACCTGCTAAACCTGTTCAACCTGCTAAACCTGCTCAACCTGTTCAACCTGCTAAACCTGTTCAACCTGCTAAACCTGTTCAACCTGCTAAACCTGTTCAACCTGCTAAACCTGCGACTATTTGCATTTTCGTTTTTTTTGTGCACTGACTATGCACTCTCACTGGACTCTACCCACACACTCACACATACTACACAGACACTCTAACACACACACACACACACACACACACACACACACACACCACACACACACACACACACACACACACACACACTCACACAGTCTATACCTGTTGTATTCGGCTCATGTGACAAATACATTTGATTTGGTGTGTAGTGAGAAGGTAATGCTAGGATTTATATATTCTGAAACACACACACAAATGCATGCACATCCACACTCTCACACACACACAGTGGTGGAACTGAGGCTCTCACTGTCTGTTAGCCTTACAGAAAAATAGGCGAGTCTGGACCTAAACCTGTTCAACCTGCTAAACCTGTTCAACCTGCTAAACCTGTTCAACCTGCTAAACCTGCGACTATTTGCATTTTCGTTTTTTTTGTGCACTGACTATGCACTCTCACTGGACTCTACCCACACACTCACACATACTACACAGACACTCTAACACACACACACACACACACACACACACACACACACACACACACACACACACACACACACACACACACACACACACACACACACCACACACACACACACACACACACACACACACACACACACACACACACACACACACACACACTCACACAATCTATACCTGTTGTATTCGGCTCATGTGACAAATACATTTGATTTGGTGTGTAGTGAGAAGGTAATGCTAGGATTTATATATTCTGAAACACACACACAAATGCATGCACATCCACACTCTCACACACACACAGTGGTGGAACTGAGGCTCTCACTGTCTGTTAGCCTTACAGAAAAATAGGCGAGTCTGGACCGAAGCCTTGCATTTCAAAGTCATTATAATTCATCCTCTTGGGTGTTACGTTAACCTGAGACCTCTCTGAGGATCAGACTCAGACACCTGTGTGTTTGTGCATCTGTGTGTGTGTGTGTGTGTGTGTGTGTGTGTGAGGTATTACTGGGCTAGATGTGTCAGGGTAGGTAGGTACTAGGTAGCACAATAATCCCAGCAGGGACAGGAGGGCTGGCTTTAACACTCTAATGAAGCACTGATTTTTTTACACAATGTTTTTAGCCTCCTTCTGGGACTTTGAGACTTAAACACCTTGCCTCTGTCCCTGCTTCTCTCAAGGTAAATCATAGGGAGATAGTAGTACAACGTCTGTACAGTACACGGCAACCTACAGCCGTTCTGGTCCTGTCTAGGGGGTGTACTT
The DNA here is from genome assembly GCF_013265735.2 of Oncorhynchus mykiss. NCBI lineage: Eukaryota > Metazoa > Chordata > Actinopteri > Salmoniformes > Salmonidae > Oncorhynchus > Oncorhynchus mykiss. Next base: position 18,691,530 of record NC_048588.1, read on the forward strand.
GTACATCAAGCTGCTTCACGCCACAGAAACAGGAGAAAGGCTCCTGCCCTATGGACCATTCTGGCTCTGACACTGCTTACTTATGGTTCATAAGGGAGTGCCACAGACCTAAAATGCTGAAAGAAACCAACTTATATGTAGTAACCGCAAATAATTACAATAATGTCACAACAACATCAACAACGGCAAATTAGCTGTTAGCAACTCCCCACATTAGCAAACTGCATCCTGACAATATGTGTCATCCTATTCAGAAGTCCCTGTCAGTTAGAAGACATAATGTTTAATTAGAGGGGAGGAATCTCATGGTGCATCAGTAGTTTGTGAGACTGGTGTTCAGCAAGGAGACACTTTCACACTCTCACAGTCCTCCTACTGGGAATAGGGTGTCATTTGGGACACATCCACAGTCTGTCACAGCATTGCTGATTTTTAATTACGCCACTAAATCCATTGATCAGGCTCAGAGGCTGTCAAAGTATGAGTTAAATTAAAACACACCCACGCAGCAGCACACACACACACACACACACACTGAAACACTAATTTCCTTTGGTGCTATAATGTGGGAATTATTTAAAGCGATGGTGACATGGAGAAGTGATCAAATCCTACTCCTATTGGTAAGGCTCTACCATCAGTACCCATCCACACTGTAGAGGCTTTATTGTGATGAAGGGCAGTTTTCTGTTGGTTGCTTTTCTATCGACTGAAATGCAACGGCAATAGACAAACAGCCAATGCTCTGCAACTGTCAACTCCTGAGTTTGTATGGTTATGTCTTTCATATCGCACAGGAAGAGTTTAGTCCTTGCATTGTACTGCAGCAATATTATACATACATACATACGCACACACACAAACACACATGCACACACCACACACACAGAGAGAGAACAGTATGCCTTTGAAGCCAGGCTGTAGTGAAGAGATGTTTCAAGGCCCCAGTATAATCATGAACATCTCCTCCTTCTGTCCGCTGTCCACCACAACATTGGTGCTTTCATTCTTCTTAACTCCCCTCCATTTCCATACTGATAGTGGTGTTGTGGTCCCTATCTATCTCCTGGTTCTCCTGGTGCCTCCTACCCCCTTGCCCTCTCCTACCCACCTGCCCTCTCCTCTCCCCCTCTCCTACCCACCTGCCCTCTCCTCTCACCCCTCTCCTACCCCCCTGCCCTCTCCTCTCACCCCTCTCGTACCTCCCTGTCCTCTCCTCTCACTTCTCTCCTACCTCCCTGTCATTACCTCTCCCCGCAGATACTGTCATCTCGCTCCCTATTTCTCTCTCTCACTTTCTCTATACCCCGCTCTCTCTCTGCATCTTGTCTCTCATTCCCACCCTTTCTCGTTCAACCGCAGATTCTGCCTTACTTTCTTTCTTTCAGTTTATTTTATATTTTGCATTAAATGACAGTCAACAACATTCAGAGGATTCTGTCTTTCTCTCATCTCAATTAAATTAAATTCAAGGGGCTTTATTGGCATGGGAAACATATGTTAACATTGCCAAAGCAAGTGAAGTAGATAATATACAAAAGCCAATGCAAAATATACAAAAAGCCAAGACAATGCAGGAGTGGCTTCGGGAACAGCCTCTGAATGTCCTTGAGTGGCACAGCCGGAGCCTGGACTTCAACCCGAACATCTCTGGAGAGACCTGACAATAGTTGTGCAGCATCGCTCCCCATCCAACCTAACACAGCTTGAGAGTCTGTTTGGTTCATCCTTGGGGGCAATTTCCAAACGCCTGAAGGTACCACGTTCATCTGTATAACCAATAATACGCAAGTATAAACACTATGGGACCACTCAGCCGTCATACCGCTCAGGAAGGAGACGCGTTCTGTCTCCTAGAGATGAACGTACTTTAGTGCGAAAAGTGCAAATCAACCCCAGAACAGGGGAGCATGGGGGTGGCAGCAGCATGTTGTGGGGGTGCTTTGCTGGAAGGGGGGCTGGTGCACTTCACAAAATAGATGTCATCATGAGAGAGGAAAATTATGTGGATATATTGAAGCAATATCTCAAGTCATCAGTCAGGAAGTTAAAGCTTGGTGGCAAATGAGTCTTCCAAATGGACAATGACCCCAAGCATACTTCCAAAGTTGTGGCAAAATGGCTTAAGGACAACAAAGTCAAGGTATTGGAGTGAACATCATAAAGTCCTGACCTCAAACCTATAGAAAATTGTGGGCAGAACTGAATAACTGAATAAGCAAATGAGCAAAGAGGCCTACAAACCTGACTCAGTTACACCAGCTCTGTCAGGAGGAAATTCACCTAACTTATTGTGGGAAGCTTGTGGAAGACTACCCGAAATGTTTGACCCAAGTTAAACAATTTAAAGGCAATGCTACCAAATATTAATTGACTGTATATAAACTTCTGACCCACTGGGAATGTGATGAAAGAAATAAAAGCTGATATAAATCATCCTCTCAACTATTATTCTGACATTTCACATTCTTAAAATAAAGTGGTGATCCTAACTGACCTAAGACAGGGCATTTTTACTAGGATTAAATGTCAGGAATTGTGAAAAACTGAGTTTAAATGTATTTGGCTAAGGTGTATGTACACTTCCGACTTCAACTGTAAATACGCATAAAAATGGGTTGTTTTTACAGTAGTGTTTGTTCTTCACTGGTTGACCTTTTCTTCTGGTAACAGGTCACACATCTTGCTGCTGTGATGCCACACTGTGGTATTTCACCCAGTAGATATGGGAGTTTATTAAAATTGGGTTTGTTTACGAATTATTTGTGGATCTGTGTAATCTGAGGGAAATATGTGTCTCTAATATGGTCATACATTGGGCAGGAGGTTAGGAAGTACAGCTCAGTTTCCAACTCATTTTGTGGGCAGTGTGCACATAGCCTGTCTTCTCTTCAGAGCCATGTCTGCCTACGGCTGCCTTTCTCAATAGCAAGGCTATGCTCACTGAGTCTGTACATAGTCATAGTTTTCCTTAAGTTTGGTAAGTCACAGTGGTCAGGTATTCTGCCACTGTGTACTCTCTGTTTAGGGCCAAATAGCATTCTAGTTTGCTCTGTTTTTTTGTTAATTCTTTCCAATGTGTCAAGTAATTACCTTTTTGTTTTCTCATGATTTGGTTGTCTAATTATGTTGCTGTCCTAGAGCTCTGTGGGGTGTGTTTGTGTTTGTGAACAGAGCCCCAGCACCAGCATGCTTAGGGGACTCTTCTCCAGGTTCATCTCTCTGTAGGTGATGGCTTTGTTATGGAAGGTTTGGGAATCGCTTCCTTTTAGGTGGTTGTAGAATTTAACGTCTCTTTTCTGGATTTTGATAAGTAGCAGGTATCGGCCTAATTCTACTCTGCATGCATTATTTGGTGTTTTACGTTGTACACAGAGGATATTTTTGCAGAATTCTGCATGCAGTCTCAATCATCTCTCTCTCTCGCTTTCTCTCTCATCTATCTTTTTCTCGCTCTCATTCACTCTCTCAACCTCTGTTTCTCCTCCAGCAAACATTGTTAAAATCCTGGTGTTGTTTCTTTCTCTCGACAGAGAGTGCGTGACAGTCAGCGTCCCCTGTCTGTGTGCAGTGTGCTGTGAAAATCCCCACTAACACTAAAGTGACAGAGGATGAGGGCTCCAGAGAGAGTAGAAGGAATGGGGCTCATTAAAAATAGAGGATGTGGAGCCTCCCGGGTGGCACAGTGGTTAAGGGCGCTGTACTGCCAACAGAGACTCTGTGCCAACAGAGACTCTGGGTTCGTGCCCAGGCTCTGTCGTAACCGCCCGTGACCGGGTTAGGGAGGGCTTGGCCGGTAGGGATATCCTTGTCTCATCGCGCACCAGCGACTCCTGTGGCGGGCCGGGCGTAGTACGCACTAACCAAAGTTGCCAGGTGCACAGTGTTTCCTCCGACACATTGATGCGGCTGGCTTACGGGTTGGACTCGCGCTGTGTTAAGAAGCAGTGCGGCTGGTTGGGTTGTGTATCAGAGGACGCATGACTTTCAACCTTCGTCTCTCCTGAGCCCTTACGGGAGTTGTAGCGTTGAGACAAGATAGTAGCTACTAAAACAATTGGATACCACGAAATTGGGGAGAAAAAGGGGTAAAATAAAAAAATCTAAATACGCACACGCATGTGTTGTGTCAGGGTTAGTAGAATGTGGTGTCGGACATTTGGCCTGCAGCATTTTCATTTAAAGGACATGCACACGCATGTGTTGTGTCAGGGTTAGTAGAATGTGGTGTCGGACATTTGGCCTGCAGCATTTTCATTTAAAGGACATGCACACGCATGTGTTGTGTCAGGGTTAGTAGAATGTGGTGTCGGACATTTGGCCTGCAGCATTTTCATTTAAAGGACATGCATTGGGTGCGTAATGGTGTTCAGAATGACAAAAATAAAATGTAGATTATGGTTATTCATTAAGTTCCATACATGCAACTCAACGATGCAAGGACATTTAGAAAAGGGGAGATCTAAAGATGCATGGATTGCTAATATGACTAGGATTGTGCCATTGGCCACTGGAGAAAGAAGCCTCGTTTTGTATATGCACTTGAATGGCGAATAGTAAGGGCACTTCAATTGACAGATAAAGCTTTTTTTAGTAGCTCTTTTTAATTGTGGTCATCAAAACTGTTTTTAACATGCGATTGCATTTAGAATGGTTACGCAATCATTGGGCTTATAAAAGCCCATTTCACTCCAGCAGCAACATGAGCTGTTTGAGAAGCTGTAGCAGCTCATAGGCTCTGTATCTGTACACTGTGCTTGCGTGATAAACATAACGACTAACGAAAATACACACGCGGCAATTCAATTCCACTAAATGATGCAAATGAACCTATAGACTGATAAGGATGACCGGTCAAATATATTTCCATTGACAGGTTTTTCCAACAATGAATAGGATAAAAAGCATTATGTTGCAATGGGATTTTTATTATTCTCCCTGACAGTTGGATGGCACCAATTTTATTTATCAGCTTCTAATTGTTTTGATAGGCTAATGGAAACCCTAGTTTGTGTGTGTGTTTGTGTGTAGGTGTGTGCACGTGGGTCCATGCATGTGCTTGCGTACATGCATTCGTAAAAGGATACAACAGATTAAGGAAAATATCTGTCACACCCAGTCACATCTTCTACAATAATTGCCATACAACAGAACCTTAATTTCACTCTCTCATAGGCACACGCTATAGTATGCTGCTTGTTTACATTTACCAACATTTATTTAGCCCTGTGTGACACTGAATATGTATGTGACCATCCTTGCCACCTTTCCCCATGCCTATAAAAAGACCAGTCTCAACTGTTGGTTTTTCTTGGCCACCATAACCGCAGGCCTGTATTAGCTCCACCTGATTCCCCCACACGCCTGCCTGGGAAAGCAGCCTGGAGTTTGTATTCTGCTGTGGTTGCCAGTCCCTTACAGACAGGGGAAATTAGACTGACAGCCGAGTAGTGTGAAGGAGCATCCGATGCTTTGTTTAAACGCTCCACTAAAGGTCACAGCGGCAGCAACACACAGAGTTAACCTCACTGGAATGGATTGCATAATGACAGTAGACATCCTTTAAGGACCGAGCTGATAGACGATGGCTCACAATAACATATTTTGATATGCAGACATGCAAACACACAGGAATATAGTCACATAAACACACACACACACACACACACTTAAGCATCATGAAAACAAACATCCAGTACACACATTGCTTCTCCATGGATTGCTGGTTAAATAGAGGAATACAAATTGGAGTCCTCAGATGATCAGTCGAGGTGGAGATGCACTGCTTCCTGTTTAGCATTCTGATACAGGAAAATGTTCTCATTGAATACTGTATCTCCATATCCTGGCATCCATGCTGCTGGCATCCATGCCCCCTGCTGCCCATAATAAAAATAATCCAGCCTTTCTGTGTTCTACTGGCCCTGTCATAATGTAAAAACAAAATACCTGCTGAGAACATCAAACAGGGTCTGGTCCCTACATCTGTGGCGTCCAGTGATTCACCGCATCGGTAACCAGTAATCACCCACACATACACATACATGCATGAGAACATGCACGAACGCACCCACAGACACACACACATACACACACACACACACACACACACACACACACACACACACACACACACACACACACACACACACACACACACACAGCACATCACCGGGGCCTCTATACCAGGCGGTGTCAGAGGAAGGCCCTAATAGACTTCAGCCAGAGTGAGAGTGTTCCCTCTGCCACCGCACGGCAAGCGGTACCGGAGCGCCAAGTTTAGGTCCAAGAGACTTCTAAACAGCTTCTACCCCCAAGCCATAAGACTCCTGAACAGCTAATCAAATGGCTACCCAGACTATTTGCCCCCCCCCCCCCCCGCGCGCTGCGAATGCTCTGTTATTATCTATGCATAGCCACTTTAGCAACCCTACCTGCATGTACATAATTATCTCAATTACCTCGACACCGGTGCCCCCGCACATTGGCACATTGGCACATTGACTCTGTACCAGTACTCCCTGTATATAGCCCCACTATTGTTATTTACTGCTGCTCTTTAATTATTTGTTTTTCTTACCTCTTACTTTTTATTTTTTTTAGGTATTTTCTTAAAACTGCATCTTTGTTTAAGGACTTGTAAGTAAGCATTTCACTGTAAGGTCTAAAGGTCTACACCTGTTGTATTCGGCACATGTGACAAATAAAATGTGATTTGATTTGATCGTACACACACAGACCTGCCCTTAAATATGCCTGTGCTTAATGGAACGTTCTCCAGGCAGACACTCAGACTGTCTGTTCCTTTCAGAGTCAATGTTAAATGTAATGAGATAGATTACCATGTTATACTGCAAGAGCCTTACATGTAACTGAGACAGAGGACAGACCGACAACAGTCTCCATCACAAATGGGACCCTATTCCCTACAGTGCACTTCTTTTGAAAAGGCCCGTGGTCAAAAGTAGTACACTATATAGAGAATAGGGTGCCATTTGGGACTCACCCCGAAGGATATTGGATATTGTTATTGGGTTGCTTTTATGGATATCGATATGTCAAGGCTTTTCTTTTCTTTTTTTTTTACACTTAATTCACTCGCTCTGTCCTTCCCCTCCCTCTTTCCCTCTACAGTACAGTACACCATAGCATAGTTGTAACAGAAGGCTGATGATAATGTTTCCAGAGCTGGAGAATTGATTGGAACAATGTGGATGCACTCATATAACCTATACTACAGATAGCCTTTACTACAGCCTTTCATTACAATAAACAACAACGCAGTACTGTAACCATGCCAACCATACCTGAGCCCTAGTTATGCTGCTGCCAGAGACAGAGAGTATATTGTCAAGCTATTACAGACATATAAAATGGAGAGGAAGTAGAAGAAAATGCTAAAATAAGGGGAAAGGAACGAATACAAGTAGAATGAACAGCTGAATTGAATTGGATGAAGAGAAAATACATTGGCCTCAACATGTCTAGGAAATGATGACACATTTCCCTTGTAGTCTATCTGTCTCTCTCTTTTCTCTTCATTGCTCTCTCTTATACTATCTCTCTCTCTCCCTCCCTCTCTCCTTCTTTATTCCAGAGAGGATCCTGTGAAGTTCAACATAAATGTATCATTGAACAGAGGGAGCAGTCACTTGTCTCTAAGAATGATATTATTGATGTGATCTGCTATGAGTATGTCATGTCTTGTAAAGACTATCCTACAGGTCCATGTTCTCTGATACAACCATATATATCACGGGGGAAATCCACGTTTCCTCCTTCAGTCTACGGGACAAAACATACACATCCGTCCAAAAATAAAGGTGAGGAGTAACTAGGGCCATCTGGGCTGTAGTGTAGTTGTTTACAGTTTCCCTCACTGACCTCTCTCTCTCAGCTCCTGGGGTTGGGTGTGTTGATTGGTCATCACCATCGGTCACAATCCCTGGATCATTACAAGCCCAACCTAATTACCTGACACTGTGTGTGTTTCCAAGGCTTTCCTCTAGCACGCACATAACAAGCTAATACCACATACTAGCCAATTAGACCATATAACAGTATTGATTTATTATTTAAAACTTGACCCCTTTTCTCTCCCAATTTTGTGATATCCAATTGGTAATTACATTCTTGTCCCATCGCTGCAACTCCCATAAGGACTCAGGAGAGGCGAAGATCGAGAGCAATGCGTCCACCGAAAAATAACCCATCCAAGCCACACTGCTTCTTGGCACACTGCACGCTTAACCCAGAAGCCTGCTGCACCAATGTGTCGGAGGAAACACCGTACAAATAACCACCGAAGTCTGCGTGCATGTGCCTGACCGCCACAAGGAGTCACTAGAGCGCGATGGGACAAGGACATCACAGCCGGCCAAACCCTCCCCTAACTCGGACGATGCTGGGCCAATTGTGCGGCCTCCTCATGGGCTTCCGGTCGCGGCCGTGACGCCTCCAGCACTGAGATGCAGTGCATTAGACTGCTGTGCCACTCGGGACGCCCATAACAGTACTGATTCACAGAAAATGTTACTAGTTAATTGTTATATAATTAAACTCTCCCTCCCTTTCACTCTTTCTACCACTCTCTCCCTCTGCCTGTCTCTCTCTCATTTTAGCTGACAGTATCCAAAGTCACCCAGAGGTGTTCCTGGAGGCAGAGCCCAGTCCTGGTGCCCCGACCGTGCCCCCTTCCCCTGAGACAGACAGCAGTGGAAGGGGAGGAGGAGGAGGGCGCAGAGCCAGTGTGACCAGCGTGGACAGTGAGACGTCCTTCTGCTCTGTGGGCCGGATGAGTAGCACCATCACCAACAGTGAGTGTGAGAGAGAATGAAAGAGAGACAGGAGAGAGGGAGAGAGAGAAGCAGAGAGAAGGGGCAAAAGAGAGAGAGAGGACAAGATAGAGAAAGAAAGAAAGACAGTGATATGAAAAGAGAGAGAGAGAAAGAAGCACAGAGAGAGAGAAATAAGCACACAGAGAGAGAAATAAGCACAGAGAGAGAGAGAAAGAAGCACAGAAAGAAGCACAGAGAGAGAGAAAGAAGCACAGAGAGAAAGAAAAAGAAGCAGAGAGAGAGAGAAAGAAGCATAGAGAGAAAGAAGCAGAGAGAAAGAAAGAAGCAGAGAGAGAAAGAAGCACAGAGAGAGAGGAAGAAGCACAGATAGGGAGAGAAAGAAGCAGAGAGAGAGAGAAATAAGCAGAGAGAGAGAGAAAGAAGCATAGAGAGAAAGAAGCACAGAGAGAGAGAAAGAAGCAGAGAGAGAAAGAAGCACAGAGAGAGAGGAAGAAGCACAGATAGGGAGAGAAAGAAGCAGAGAGAGAGAAAGAAGCAGAGAGAGAGAGAAAGAAGCATAGAGAGAAAGAAGCACAGAGAGAGAAAGAAAGAAGCAGAGAGGGTAAGAAGCAGAGAGAGAAAGAAAGAATCAGAGAGAGAGAAAGAAACATAGAGCGAGAGAGAAATAAGCATAGAGAGAGAGAAAGAAGCACAGAGAGAAAGAAGCACAGAGAGAGAGAAAGAAGCACAGAGAGGGAGAAAGAAAGAAGCAGAGAGAGAAAGAAGCACACACAGAGAGAAAGAAAGAAGAAGAGAGAGAGAAAGAAGCAGAGAGAGAGAGAAAGAAGCAGAGAGAGTGAAAGAAGCACAGAGAGAGAGAAAGAAAGAAGCAGAGAGAGAGAAAGAAGCAGAGAGAGAGAGAAAGAAGCAGAGAGAGAGAGAAAGAAGCATAGAGGGAGAAAGAAGCATAGAGAGAGAGAAAGAAGCATAGAGAGAGAAAGAAGCATAGAGAAAGAAGCATAGAGAGAAAGAAGCATAGAGAGAGAGAGAGAAAGAAGCATAGAGAGAGAAAGAACCAGAGAGAGAGAGAGAAAGAAGCATAGAGAGAGAAAGAAGCAGAGAGAGAGAGAGAGAAATAAGCATAGAGAGAAAGAAGCAGAGAGAGAGAAAGAAGCATATAGAGAGAGAGAAAGAAGCACAGAGAAAGAGAAAGAAGCATAGAGAGAGAGAGAAAGAAGCATAGAGAGAGAGAGAGAGAGAAAGAAGCATAGAGAGAGAAAGAAGCATAGAGAGAGAGAGAGAAGCATAGAGAGAGAAAGAGAAAGAAGCAGAGAGAGAGAGAAAGAAGCAGAGAGAGAGAAAGAAGCATAGAGAGAGAGAGAGAAAGAAGCATAGAGAGAGAAAGAAGCACAGAGAAAGAGAAAGAAGCATAGAGAGAGAGCGAGAGAGAGAAGCATAGAGAGAGAAAGAGAAAGAAGCACAGCGAGAGAGAAAGAAGCAGAGAGAGAGAAAGAAGCATAGAGAGAGAAAGAAGAATAGAGAGAGAAAGAAGAATAGAGAGAGAGAGAGAGAGAAAGACACATAGAGAGAGAGATAAAGAAGCATAGAGAGAGAAAGAAGCACAGCGAAAGAGAAAGAAGCATAGAGAGAAAGAAGCATAGAGAGAAAGACGCATAGAGAGAGAGAAAGAAGCATAGAGAGAGGAAGAAGCATAGAGAGAGAGAAAGAAGCATAGAGAGAGAGAAAGAAGCATAGAGAGAGAGAGAAAGAAGCATAGAGAGAGAAAGAAGCATAGAGAGAGAGAGAGAGAAAGAAGCATAGAGAGAGAAAGAAGCACAGAGAGAGAAAGAGAAAGAAGCATAGAGAGAAAGAGAGACAGGTGGAGACTGCTCATTAGCGATCAGAGGTAAAGGGCACATTGGGGCTACGCTCTATACATTATTTAATCAGTTATCTATGGTGGGCACATATAGCCAGACTCAGGAGATCCAACTGCGTCTCTCCAGATTAACCTACTTCTATTGCTAATACTGTTGTGCCTAAAATACCAGATGAATAATACCATTAGTATCCACAAATCACTTCAAATAACTCCAAGAAATCCTTATTATCTTGATATTCCTATGTTCATTCTCTCCCTTCTGTGTGTTTCTCTCTCTCTCTCTGTGTGTGTGTGCGTTCGTGTGTGTGTTTGTGCGCATGCGTATGTGCCTCAGTTTCCAGTAGCTGGTGGGGCTCTAAGAGGTTGGACTATGCTCTGTACTGTCCAGACGTGTTGACCTCCTTCCCCACAGTGGCACTGCCTCATCTCTTCCATGCCTCCTACTGGGAGTCCACTGATGTTGCTGCGTTTCTGCTCCGACAGGTAACACCCACCCCTCCATATGTATATGTGTGTGTTTGTGGTTCTTGTGACTATTGAGCCTAGAATTCAGATACTGTATACCAACAGTCATTATTTGTGCTGTGGATTGTGGCTGTGCGTGCCTGCATGCATACGTGTGTGTGAGGGTGTGTGTGTGTATTATGTGTATGTCGGAGGTGTGTGTGGATCTACTCGTGATATCTTCAGACACCGGCAGAGTGAATAAAACCAGCCGGCGTGTCGTGTCCAGTTGAAACCCATTCTGACCAGTGACAGCCTTTTACCATTGTCATTCGAGAGCAATGAGATACACTACATGACTAAAAGTATGTGGACACCTGCTCGTCGAGAATCTCACTCCAAAATCATGGGCATTAATATGGAGTTGGTCCTCTGTTTGCTAATATATCAGCCACTCTTCTGGGAAGGCTTTCCACTAGATGTTGGAACATTGCTGCAGAGACTTGCTTCCCATTCAGCCACAAGAGCATTAGTGAGGTCGTCCATTCGCCCAATAATGTTGGGCGATTAGGCCTGACTCGTAGTTGCCGTTCCAATTCATCCCAAAGGCTTTGGATGGGGTTGAGGTCAGAGCTCTGTGCAAGCCAGCCAAGTTCTTCCACACCGATCTCGACAAACCATTTCTGTATGGACCTCGCTTTGTGCACGGGCCGACATCATAATGAAACAGGAAAGGGCCTTCCCCAAACTGTTGCCACAAATTTGGAAGCACAGAATCATATAAAATGTAATTGTATGCTATAGCATTAACATTTCCCTTCACTGGAACTAAGGGGTTTGAAAAACAGCCCCAGGCCATTATTCATCCACCAAACTTTACAGTTGGCACTATGCATTGGGGCTGGTAGCGTTCTCCTGGCATCTGCTAAACCCAGATTCGTCTGTCAGACTGCCACTCCAGAGAACACATTTCCACTGCTCCAGAGACAATGGCGGCGACCATTAAACCACTCCAGCCAATGCTTGTCATGGAAATCCATTTCATGAAGCTCCTGATCGAACAGTTCTTGTGCTGACGTTGCTTCCAGAGGTAGTTTGGAACTCGGTAGTGAGTGTTGCGAACAAGGACAGACAATTTAACGTGCTACGAGCTTCAGCAATTGGCGGTCCCATTCTGTGAGCTTGTGTGGCCTACCAATTCACAGCTGAGCCGTACTTACAATTGACCGGAGCAGCTCTAGCAGGGCAGAAAATTGATGAACTGACTTGTTGGAAAAGTGGCATCCTATGATGGTGCCACTTTGAAAGCCACTGAGCTCTTCAGGAAGGCCGTTCTACTATCAAATCAAATCAAATGTTATTTGCAACATGCTTACTTACTTACGCACTTAACCAACAATGCAGTTCAAGAAATAGAGTTAAACTTAAGTAAAACATTTAATAAAAAGAAACATTGATACCAAGTCAATGTGCAGGGGTACAGGTTAGCTGAGGTAATTTGTGCATGTAGGTAGGGGTAAAATTACTAGGCCTAAACAGTGACATGTAGGTAGGGGTAAAGTGACTATGCATAAACAGTGAGTAACAGCAGTGTAAAAACATGGGGGGGGGGGGGGGGGCATTTGATTAATTGTTCAGTCTTATGGCTTGGGGGTAGAAGCTGTTAAGGAGCCTTTTGGACCTAGACTTGGCGCTCTGGTACTGCTTGCCGTGCGGTAGCAGAGAGAACAGTCTATGACTTGGGTGACTGGAGTCTTTGATGATTTTTTGGGCCTTCCTCTGACACCTCCTAGTATATAGGTCCTGGATGGCAGGAAGCTTGGCCCCAGTGACGTACTGGGCCGTACGCACTATCCTCTGTAGCGCTTACGGTCGGATGCCGAGCAGTTGCCATACCTGGTGGTGATGCATCCGGTCAGGATGCTCTCAATGGTGCAGCTGTAGAACATTTTGAGGATCTTGGGACCCATGTCAAATCTTTTCAGTCTCCTGAGGGGGAATTGTGGGCACTATGGTGTTGAACGCTGAGTTGTAGTCAATGAACAGCATTCTCACATAGGTGTTCCTTTTGTCCAGGTGGGAAAGGTCAGATATTCTTTTATGGTGATTGCATGGTTGTGTGCTCGATTTTTTACACCTGTCAGCAACCGGTGTGGCTGAAATAGCTGACTCCACTAATTTGAAGGGGTGTCCACCTACTTTAAGGAGAAGAGACCAGAGCAGCATCCAATACAGTAAGGGGTTGTTTCTCAAATTGCACACTATTCCCTATATAGTGCACTACCTTTGACCAGGATCCATAGGGCTCTGGCTAAAAGTTGTGCTCGATATAGGGAATAAGGTGCTATTTGGAAAGTGCACCATGGTGTTGGCTGCTGCTGCAGTACCTCAATATTTTGTGTGGGAGAGTGACGTGAGGGAAATCAGAGAGTACACAGGAAATGAGAAGTATTATGTATCTCTGCCGTTTCAGCTCTAATCGATATCCTATCATGGAAATGGATACGGACCTTATGATTCGCTCAAGCTTACTGCCCTTTTCATTTATTTACTGTACTTAACTGCTGGTTTAGTGAAATCAATGACCTATTCTTACATAATTGCTGTGTAATAAGAGTTTGAATCTTAAACTGGGATCTCGTTAATACAGTCATGGAGTAGAGCTCCTTCTCTCACTGTGACCTGTCCTTTCCTCTACTCTCCTCTTTGGAAACACATCATTAGCCCTGCTGTTTCATTAGCCTGGCTACACGTTGATTAGGCTAAAGATAGACAGGTTTTTCTTCTCAACTTCTGAGATGAAATGTACAGTACCTTGCGAAAGTATTCGGCCCCCTTGAACTTTGCGACCTTTTGCCACATTTCAGGCTTCAAACATAAAGATATAAAACTGTATTTTTTTGTGAAGAATCAACAACAAGTGGGACACAATCATGAAGTGGAACGACATTTATTGGATATTTCAAACTTTTTTAACAAATCAAAAACTGAAAAATTGGTAGTGCAAAATTATTCAGCCCCCTTAAGTTAATACTTTGTAGCGCCACCTTTTGCTGCGATTACAGCTGTAAGTCGCTTGGGGTATGTCTCTATCAGTTTTGCACATCGAGAGACTGACATTTTTTCCCATTCCTCCTTGCAAAACAGCTCGAGCTCAGTGAGGTTGGATGGAGAGCATTTGTGAACAACAGTTTTCCATTCTTTCCACAGATTCTCGATTGGATTCAGGTCTGGACTTTGACTTGGCCATTCTAACACCTGGATATGTTTATTTTTGAACCATTCCATTGTAGATTTTGCTTTATGTTTTGGATCATTGTCTTGTTGGAAGACAAATCTCCGTCCCAGTCTCAGGTCTTTTGCAGACTCCATCAGGTTTTCTTCCAGAATGGTCCTGTATTTGGCTCCATCCATCTTCCCATCAATTTTAACCATCTTCCCTGTCCCTGCTGAAGAAAAGCAGGCCCAAACCATGATGCTGCCACCACCATGTTTGACAGTGGGGATGGTGTGTTCAGCTGTGTTGCTTTTACGCCAAACATAACGTTTTGCATTGTTGCCAAAAAGTTCAATTTTGGTTTCATCTGACCAGAGCACCTTCTTCCACATGTTTGGTGTGTCTCCCAGGTGGCTTGTGGCAAACTTTAAACGACACTTTTTATGGATAAGAAATTACTTTCTTCTTGCCACTCTTCCATAAAGGCCAGATTTGTGCAATATACAACTGATTGTTGTCCTATGGACAGAGTCTCCCACCTCAGCTGTAGATCTCTGCAGTTCATCCAGAGTGATCATGGGCCTCTTGGCTGCATCTCTGATCAGTCTTCTCCTTGTATGAGCTGAAAGTTTAGAGGGACGGCCAGGTCTTGGTAGATTTGCAGTGGTCTGATACTCCTTCCATTTCAATATTATCGCTTGCACAGTGCTCCTTGGGATGTTTAAAGCTTGGGAAATCTTTTTGTATCCAAATCCGGCTTTAAACTTCTTCACAACAGTATCTCGGACCTGCCTGGTGTGTTCCTTGTTCATCATGATGCTCTCTGCGCTTTTAACGGACCTCTGAGACTATCACAGTGCAGGTGCATTTATACGAAGACTTGATTACACACAGGTGGATTGTATTTATCATCATTAGTCATTTAGGTCAACATTGGATCATTCAGAGATCATCACTGAACTTCTGGAGAGAGTTTGCTGCACTGAAAGTAAAGGGGCTGAATAATTTTGCACGCCCAATTTTTCAGTTTTTGATTTGTTAAAAAAGTTTGAAATATCTAATAAATGTCGTTCCACTTCATGATTGTGTCCCACTTGTTGTTAATTCTTCACACAATGTTTGAAGGCTGAAATGTGGCAAAAGGTCGCAAAGTTCAAGGGGGCCGAATACTTTCGCAAGGCACTGTACATAGAGTCCACTCCATAGCGGATCATCCTCTAGCTATCCTGTTAATAAACCTCAATCTTCCTCTTGACAAATGAGCTCCAGTTAGCATCTGTGACTGTGTACACCTCAAGATAATGACAGTCCTAGTTTTATTCTCTCTAAAGTGTGTTTGAGCACCAGAGGATGAGTATTCCATATAATTGTTTTGTCTGTAGGTCGTGTGACACTCCACTGATAAATGTGCATCCGGTGCCTAAATGTAGACTAGGGATTCTGTTTGAGAAGTGCCGTCATACCGAGTGGACTAAGCCGGCGGTGGATTAATGGACTGTGTGCGTGCGTGCTTGTGTGTGTGTTCATGTAGCTCATACGATGCGACAGTGTGAAGGCCCAGGAAGCTGACAGCAAGGACTCAGCCCCCTTCTCTCCATCCAGCCCACGGGAGAAGTGGCTTCGCAGGAGGACGCATGTCAAACTGAGGGTGAGGAAACCAGCATGACTTATTAATGGAAGATAAAGGACAGTTCAGTAGGAAGCGTCAATATTAGCCCCACACTGTTGATTCTATGGCTATGTCCGAAATGGCACCCTATTCCCTTTATAGTGCACTACTTTTGACCAGGGCTCTGGATAAAAGAAGTGCGCTATATAGAGAATAGGGTCCCATTTGGGGCAGATTTGGGATTACTGTGTGTATTGTAGAAAGAAGCTATTTGTAGTACGTTCAATCGCTTTATGCGGAAATTCCAATAAATATTGAATCATCTTTAGTTCAAACATTTTATAATTGTATCTCAGTCAGAGACAAAGCGATAAGAACGTGTGCGCACACACAGGCACGCATGCACACACACACACTTATGCACACACTTTTACCGTCAGCTTCACACATCTTGTCACGATCGTCGTCAAGGAAATGACTGGACCAAGGTGCTCCACCTCTGGCTCCCCCCACTTTGGTGGCACCTCTGGTGCGGGGGACCCTCGTCGCAGGCCCCGGACTGGGGACCCTCGTTGTAGGCCCTGGACTGGGGACCCTCGTTGTAGGCCCTGAACTGGGGTCCCTTGTTATAGGCCCCGGACTGGGGACCCTCGTTGCAGGCCCCGGACTGGGGACCCTCGTTGCAGGCCCCGGACTGGGGACCCTCGTTGCAGGCCCCGGACTGGGGACCCTCGTTGTAGGCCCCGGACTGGGGACCCTCGCTGCAGGCCCCGGACTGGGAACCCTCGCTGCAGGCCCCGGACTGGGGACCGTCGCTGGAGGCCCCGTACTGGGGACCGTCGCTAGAGGCTCAGGACTGGAGACTGTCGCTGGAGGCTCCGGACTGGTAACCATCGCTGCAGGCTCAGGACAGGGGACCGTCGCTGCAGGCTCCGGACAGGGGACCGTCGCTGCAGGCTCCGGACAGGGGACCGTCGCTGCAGGCTCCGGACAGGGGACCGTCGCTGGAGGCTCCGGACCGCGGATCAACGCTGGAGGCTTCGTACCATGGATCCTCACTGCAGGCTCCGGGCCATGGATCATCACTGGAGGCTCCGTGCCGTGGATCATCACTGGAGGCTTTGTGCCATGGATCATCACTGGAGGCTTCATGGCATGGATCATCACTGGAGGCTTCGGGCCATGGATCATCACTGGAGGCTTCGGGCCATGGATCATCACTGGAGGCTTTGGGCCATGGATCATCACTGGAGGCTTCGAACATGGGGCCGGAACAGGTCTCACCGGACTGAGGAGATGTACTGGAAGCCTGGTGCGTGGAACTGCCACAGGGCTTACCAGGCTGGGGAGACATACTGGAGGCCCGGTACGTGGAACCGGAACAGGTCTCACCGGACTGGGGAGATGCCCTGGAAGCCTGGTGCATGGAGCAGGCACCGGATACACTGGGCCGTGGAGGCGCACTGGAGGTCTCAAGCGTAGAGCTGGCACAACCCGTCCTGGCTGGATGGTTACTTTCGCCCGGCAAATGCGGGGCGCTAGCACAGGACGCACTGGGCTGTGCAGACGCACCGGAGACACAGTGCGCTGAGCCGGCACAGGGCCGAAGAGACGCACTGGAGGCCAGGAGCGCTGAGCCGGGCACCATCCGTCCTGGCTGGATGCCCACTTTAGCCCGGCCAATGCGAGGAGTTGGAACATAGCGCACCGGGCTATGACTGCGCACTGGAGACATGGTGCGCATCACCGCATAACACAGTGCCTGACCAGTACCACACTCCCTACTGTGAGCACGGGGAGTTAGCCCCGCCAACCTCCCCGTGTGCCCCTCCAAAAATGTTTTGGGGAGTGGCCTCCCGGTCTTTCTTGCCAGCCGTGACCCTGTGTAACGCTGGGCCCCTTTACTAGCTGCTTCCACCTTCCTCGCTGCTTCCACCTGCTTCCATGGCAGGCGATCCTTTCCAGCCAGGATCCCCTTCCTTCCAGAATGTCCTCCCATGTCCACTCTGTCTGCTCCTCCCGGCCACCCCGCTTGGTCCGTTTGTGGTGGGTTGTTCTGTCACGATCGTCATCAAGGAAATGACCGGACCAAGGTGCAAAGTTGTAAGCGTACATTATTTTATTTTAAATGTCGCCAACAAATAAAACAATAAAATGAACGTGAAGCTCTGTAAGGCTATACATGCCACTAACAAAGACAACAACCCACAAATGAGAAAAGGAAAAAAGGCTGCCTAAGTATGATTCCCAATCAGAGACAACGATAGACAGCTGTCCCTGATTGAGAATCATACCCGGCCAAAAACAAAGAACCAGAAAGCATAGACTTTCACACCCGAGTCACACCCTGACCAAACAAGAATAAAGAATAAAAGGATCTCTACGGTCAGGGCGTGACACATCTTTTCGCAGCTTTCATAATTTTTGCCTCAACAGCCTTGGTCTGCTATAGATTAACATTAAAGTACACAGACACTAAATGGGCAATTTATTTGCCATTGTTGCTTCTGTGTCTGTGTGTGGGTTGAGACTTGAATGTTGTGTGTTTCATCTTCGATCATTGATGCTAGCACAACAAAACAATTACCTGATGCTCCAGCATAAAATACAACAAGACTACTGCCAGGCTGAAAGGTCAGCCCAGTCTATTTCTGGGATATCAGTATATTCAAAGCAAATAATTCAATAACAATGGGCTTTTGTCCTGTTATATTATGTACTGCGTGGCCCACTGGAACCTATCTCCAGTATATTTAAGGAAACTAGACATAGGATTCATTGGACTGTGTCTTACATGCTCTGCTCCAGCCTCCAAGCCTGTGATCTGTCTCTTGTCTAAGTGGTAGAGGAGCAACAGCTGGAGGAGGAGCAGCTTGGAGAACTTGACCACTTAAACTTCCGGCGCCGACAGAGATGGCCGCCTCGCTTTGCGTTCCTAGGAAACTATGCAGTATTTTGTTTTTTTTTGTGTTATTTCTTACATTGTTACCCCAGGTAATCTTAGGTTTTATTACATACAGTCGGGAGGAACTATTGGATATAAGAGCAACGTCAACTCACCAACATTACGACCAGGAATACCACTTTCCCGAAGCGGATCCTCTGTTTTGCCCACCACCCAGGACAATGCATCGGATCCCAGCCGGCGAACCAAAACAACTACGCCGTAAAAGGGGCAGACGAAGCGGTCTTCTGGTCAGGCTCCGGAGACGGGCACATCGCACACCGCTCCCGAGTATACTACTTGCCAATGTGCAGTCTCTTGACAACAAGATAGATGAAATCCGAGCAAGGGTAGCATTCCAGAGAGACATAAGAGACTGTAACGTTCTTTGCTTCACGGAAGCATGGCTCACTCGAGATATGCTATCGGAGTCGGTACAGCCAGCTGGTTTCTTCACGCATCGCGCCGACAGAAACAAGCATCTTTCTGGTAAGAAGAAGGGCGGGTGGGAATGCCTTATGATTAACGAGACGTGGTGTGATCATAACAACATACAGGAACTCAAGTCCTTCTGTTCACCTGACTTCACCTGAATTCCTCACAAACAAATGCAGACCGCATTATCTACCAAGAGAATTCTCTTCAATTATAATCACAGCTGCATATATTCCCCCCCAAGCAGACACATCAATGGCCCTGAATGAACTTCATTTGACTCTATGTAAACTGGAAACCACATATCCTGAGGCAGCATTCATTGTAGCTGGGGATTTTAACAAGGCTAATCTGAAAACAAGACTCCCTAAATTCTATCAGCATATCGATTGTGCAACCAGGGCTGGTAAAACCCTGGATCATTGTTATTCTAACTTCTGCGACGCATATAAGGCCCTCCCCCGCTCTCCTTTTGGAAAAGCTGACCACGACTCCATTTTGTTGCTTCCAGCCTATAGACAGAAACTAAAACAGGAAGCTCCCGCGCTCAGGTCTGTTCAACGCTGGTCCGACCAATCTGATTCCACGCTTCAAGATTGCTTCGTTGACGTGGACTGGGATATGTTCCGCATTACGTCAAACAACAACATTGACGAATACGCTGATTCGGCGAGCAAGTTTATTAGCAAGTGCATCGGTGATGTTGTACCCACAGCGTTTATTAAAACATTCCCGAACCAGAAACCGTGGATTGATGGCAGCATTCGCGCAAAACTGAAAGCGCGAACTACTGCTTTTAATCAGGGCAAGGTGACCGGAAACATGACCGAATACAAACAGTGTAGGTATTCCCTCCACAAGGCAATCAAACAAGCTAAGTGTCAGTATAGAGACAAAGTAGAGTCGCAATACAACAGCTCAGACACAAGAGGTATGTGGCAGGGTCTACAGTCAATCACGGATTACAAAAAGAAAACCAGCCTCGTCACGGACCAGGATGTCTTGCTCCCAGACAGACTAAACAACTTCTTTGCTCACTTTGAGAACAATACAGTGCCACTGACACGGCCCACTACCAAAACCTGCGGACTCTCCTTCACTGCAGCCGATGTGAGTAAAACATTTAAACGTGTTAACCCTCGCAAGGCTGCAGGCCCAGGCTGCATCCCCAGCCGCGTCCTCAGAGCATGCGCAGACCAGCTGGCTGGTGTGTTTACGGACATATTCAATCAATCCTTATCCCAGTCTGCTGTTCCCACATGCTTCAAGAGGGCCACCATTGTTCCTGTTCCTAAGAAAGCTAAAGTAACTGAGCTAAACAACTACCGCCCCGTAGCACTCACTTCCGTCATCATGATGTGCTTTGAGAGACTAGTCAAGGACCATATAACCTCCACCCTACCTGACACCCTAGACCCACTCCAATTTGCTTACCGCCCCAATAGCTCCACAGACGACGCAATCGCAACCACACTGCACACTGCCCTAACCCATCTGGACAAGAAGAATACCTATGTGAGAATGCTGTTCATCGACTACAGCTCAGCATCTAACACCATAGTACCCTCCAAACTTCATCAAGCTCGAGACCATGGGCCCTGTGCAACTGGGTACTGGACTTCCTGACGGGCCGCCCGCAGGTGATGAGGGTAGGTAACAGCATCTCCACCCAGTTGATCTTCAACACTGGGGCCCCACAAGGGTGTGTTCTGAGCTCCCTGTTCACTCGCGAATGCATTGCCATGCACGCCTCCAACTCAATCATCAAGTTTGCAGAAGACACTAAAGTGGTAGGCTTGATTACCAACAACGACAAGACGGCCTACAGGGAGGAGGTGAGGACCCTCGGAGTGTGGTGTCAGGAAAATAACCTCACAATCAACGTCAACAAAACAAAGGAGATGATCGTGGACTTCAGGAAACAGCAGAGGGAGCACCCCCTATCCACATCGATGGGACAGTAGTGGAGAGGGTAGTACGTTCTCAGCATACACATCGCGGACAAACTGAATTGGTCCACCCACACAGACAGCGTGGTGAAGAAGGCGCAGCAGCGCCTCTTCAACCTCAGGAGGCTGAAGAAATTTGGCTTGTCACCAAAAGCACTCACAAACTTTTACAGATGCACAATCGAGAGCATCCTGTCGGGCTGTATCACCGCCTGGTACGGCAACTGCTCCGCCCACAACCGTAAGGCTTTCCAGAGGGTAGTGAGGTCTGCACAACGCATCCCTGGGGGCAAACTACCTGCCCTCCAGGACACCTACACCACCCGATGTCACAGGAGGACAACAACCACCTGTTCACCCCGTTATCATCCAGAAGGCGAGGTCAGTACAGGTGCATCAAAGCAGGGACCGAGAGACTGAAAAATAGCTTCTATCTCAAAGCCATCAGACTGTTAAACAGCCAACACTAACATTGAGTGGCTGCTGCCAACATACTGACTCAACTCTAGCCACTTTAACAATGTAAAAATTGATGTAAAAATGTATCACTAGCCACTTTAAACAATGCCACTTCAAAAAATGTTTACATACCCTACATTACTCATCTCATATGTATATACACTGTACTCTATACCATCTACTGCATCTTGCCATCTTGATGTAATACATGTATCACTAGCCACTCTAAACAACGGCACTTTTATATGTTTACATACCCTACATTACTCATCTCATATGTACTGTATATACTGTACTCGATACCATCTACTGCATCTTGCCTATGCCATTCTGTACCATCACTCATTCATATATTTTTATGTACATATTCTTTCATTCCTTTACACTGTGTGTATAAGGTAGTTGTTTTGAAATTGTTAGGTTAGATTATTCGTTGGTTATTACTGCATTGTCGGAACTAGAAGCAGAAGCATTTCGCTACACTTGCATTAACATCTGCTAACCATGTGTATGTGACAAATAATTTTGATTTGATTTGGGATTTGAATATGATATATGTTATAGCCGTATTGTTATACAGTCTCCTGGTGTCCTGATAGACTTCATCTGGACACTGCCAGCTCATCCAGGGAATAGTGATACCATTCAGAGGGCCCTACCTGGCATCAGTGACGCTGTGACTTCAGTTCACTATCCTAGTAAGGGGCTCTTTGTCACTGATGGAGTGGGGCCACCGCTGTAAGACAGGGGTCTGCCTCTCCTCTCCATTTCCTCCTCTCAGTGTGTGTCTGAGGGCAAGGTGAACTCACCACTCACCCGGTGTGATAGCAATATGTTCTGCTATTTTCTCATGAGACAGGCATTCATGCAGAGAGATTCAGCAGTGACCTGTAGTAGAGACATGTGGCCACTGTCCAGATATTAGAATCAATCTGGCCTTTCAGCCTATTCACAGACATGCCAGTGTGTAGAAGTCTGTGTGTGTGTGTGTGTGTGTGTGTGTGTGTGTGTGTGTGTGTGTGTGTGTGTGTGTGTGTGTGTGTGTGTGTGTGTCATGCTGAGATGCCACAGCTTCAGCATGGCTCAGTACTGGCAAAGATTAATTATTGACAAACTTAATCAAAATGCAAATTGTGTTGTGTCTGGAAATGTTTAATTGCTTCATTAGATGACATTAGCTGGGGTCCCACTATTCATGATACAGGGACTACTGTTTTTCCTTTAGATTTTGTAACCAAACAGTCAATTTGGGGCGGCAGGGTAGCCTAGTGGTTAGTGTGTTGGACTAGTAACCGGAAGGTTGCAAGTTCAAATCCCGAGCTGACAAGTTAACCCACTGTTCCTTCATTTAAAATAAGAATTTGTTCTTAACTGACTTGCCTAGTTAAATAAAGGTAAAAATAAATATTTAAAAAATTGCAGGAATTCCAATCACTGTCCTTGGTGCTGTCTCCACTTGTAGCCTAGGCTGTTTGTTTACCATTCATGTGGTAAAGTCAGTAACAGGCCATATAATTGGCGATGGTAGGCTTATCTTATTAAAACATTTGGGCAATGTCCAATTGTCCTTGGCTCGAACATGCGGTGCATTTTCGAAATGTGAATGCAACGTGTGTAGTCGAATATTTCCATGTTGAAGCCAATAAAAAACAACTAGATAGGCTACATGTTTGTTATAACGAAGTCTATTGTAGGGTTACTGTATGTTATAACTAGATCTATTGTAGGGTTACTGTATGTTATAACTAGGTCTATTGTAGGGTTACTGTATTTTATAACTAGGTCTATTGTAGGGTTACTGTATGTTATAACTAGGTTTATTGTAGGGTTACTGTATGTTATAACTAGGTCTATTGTAGGGTTACTGTATGTTTGTTATAACTAGGTCTATTGTAGGGTTACTGTATGTTATAACTAGGTCTATTGTAGGGTTACTGTATGTTATAACTAGGTCTATTGTAGGGTTACTGTATGTTATAACTAGGTTTATTGTAGGGTTACTGTATGTTATAACTAGGTCTATTGTAGGGTTACTGTATGTTATAACTAGGTATATTGTAGGGTTACTGTATGTTATAACTAGGTCTATTATAGGGTTACTGTGTGTTATAACTAGGTCTATTATAGGGTTACTGTATGTTATAACTAGGTCTATTATAGGGTTACTGTATGTTATAACTAGGTCTATTATAGGGTTACTGTATGTTATAACTAGGTCTATTATAGGGTTACTGTGTGTTATAACTAGGTCTATTATAGGGTTACTGTGTGTTATAACTAGGTCTATTATAGGGTTACTGTATGTTATAACTAGGTCTATTATAGGGTTACTGTATGTTATAACTAGGTATATTGTAGGGTTACTGTATGTTATAACTAGGTCTATTATAGGGTTACTGTATGTTATAACTAGGTCTATTATAGGGTTACTGTATGTTATAACTAGGTCTATTATAGGGTTACTGTATGTTATAACTAGGTCTATTATAGGGTTACTGTATGTTATAACTAGGTCTATTGTAGGGTTACTGTATGTTATAACTAGGTCTATTATAGGGTTACTGTATGTTATAACTAGGTCTATTATAGGGTTACTGTATGTTATAACTAGGTCTATTGTAGGGTTACTGTATGTTATAACTAGGTATATTGTAGGGTTACTGTATGTTATAACTAGATCTATTGTAGGGTTACTGTATGTTATAACTAGGTCTATTGTAGGGTTACTGTATGTTATAACTAGGTCTATTGTAGGGTTACTGTATGTTATAACTAGGTCTATTATAGGGTTACTGTATGTTATAACTAGGTCTATTATAGGGTTACTGTATGTTATAACTAGGTCTATTATAGGGTTACTGTATGTTATAACTAGGTCTATTATAGGGTTACTGTATGTTATAACTAGGTCTATTATAGGGTTACTGTATGTTATAACTAGGTCTATTATAGGGTTACTGTGTAGTGTTTAATAAACCATCTTCAATGGATAAGACAAACATCCATGCCTCCTGCCCGAAGAGCCCTTAGGCCCATGTGTGCACACATTGCCCTTTATGCCCATAATACGAGAGATGCGATTTATGATTTCACGCTTATGAGCCAATCCTACACTGAACAAAAATAGAAACACAACATGTAACGTGTTGGTCCCATGTTTCATATCCACAAATGTTCCATATCCACAAAAAGCATATTTTGCTCAAATGTTGTGCACAAATGTCTTTACATCCCTGTTAGTGAACTATTCTCTTTGCCAAGATAATCCATCCACCTGACAGGTGTGGAATATAAAGAAGCTGATTATACAGCATGGTCATTACACAGGTGCACCAACACAACACAATGGCACAGATGTCTCACATTTTGAGGGAGCATGCAATTCGCATGCTGACTGCAGGAATGTTCACCAGAGCTGTTCCCAGATAATGAAATATTAATTTCTCTGCCATAAACTGCCTCCAAAGTTATTTTAGAGAATTTGGCATTATGTCCAACCGGCCTCACAATGGGTTTTGGCAATTTGAATGCACAGAGATAACGTCACGAGATCATGAAGACCATTTTTTTTTAGGTATTTGTGACCAACAGTCCCAGTCATGTGAAATCCATAAATTAGACCCTAATTTATTTATTTCATTTGACTGATTTCCTGATATGAGCTGTAACTCAATAAAACCTTTGGAATTGTTGCATGTTGCGTTTATATTTTTGTTTAGCATATTTAGAAATATTGTTGTTGTTTTAAAATACAGATGGATTGTTTTCCATTTAATTAGTTAAGAAACCAAACTTACTAGAAAGATTCACCATCCATGGATTTAGGTTGAGAAAACCTACGTGCTTCGAATGCAATGCAATTTTGTCTGCTATTTCTGAAGCAGATGGTTTCGTGATGCTTATAAAACATTACATTTGGGAGCAGTATAACAGCATTCTCTTTATATTGGATCTTTATCCAGCTCCTGTGAAAAGTTTGGATGTGTGTCAAACCCTCCATAGTCTAAGTTGCATTGACTGTATAATATGCCCACGGGGAGGAATCATGGTCCCTGTAACTGTATTTAGACAGCCTATTTTAAACAACTTGTTGTTTCATTTATTAGAATGATATATGATATACTTTTTAGGCCTTATCAATAGCCTAGTGAATGTAATCTTGCTTATTGACTATGTTTGACATGTTCATGTCCAGACTGTATTTGACCTGTATCAGTGTGAATGCTATAACCGATGTTTAACAATGTAGTTCCATTTGAAAGAAATGCAATGAGAACATTGTGGACTGCAAACATTTCAATATATGTAACGAATATGGGGCTGGCTATTTAACCCACTAGGCTATAGGGGGCTGGCTATTTAACCCACTAGGCTATAGGGGGCTGGCTATTTAACCCACTAGGCTATAGGGGGCTGGCTATTTAACCCACTAGGCTATAGGGGGCTGGCTATTTAACCCACTAGGCTATAGGGGGCTGGCTATTTAACCCACTAGGCTATAGGGGGCTGGCTATTTAACCCACTAGGCTATAGGGGGCTGGCTATTTAACCCACTAGGCTATAGCGGACTAACACTTGAATTGGAGTTGATGAAAACGCAATACATAAATAAACAACTTGAAGCAACCACATATTTAGCCATTGAGCATGTTCTGATTAGTCAGTGAGGCGTCAACCCTCGACACACACACACACCTTGTTTATTCATCAAAACCCAGCCCTTTCGCCCCACCGCCAGCTACTGCTCCCATAATTCCAGTTGTGAAAATAGCAAAAATATTTCTGACACACTCCCGCACCTATAGCGCTACAACCCTTTGAAATTACCCTCTAAGTGTTCCTGAAAGTTTCCTTCAGTCAAACCTATCCCCAATTATTCTATCTCCAACCACCTGTGGTTGTTAGGACTGAGGTAACGCAGCATGGCGTTACTGTAACAGAGCCAGGGAACTACATCTGTAAACTCCTCTGCTTTAATTTGTCATTAATATCCCACCAGCTCAGCAATGAAGTTGGTTTGTGTCCCAAATGGAACGCTATTCCCTATGTAGTGCACTACTTTTGACTAGAGCCATATGGGCCCTTGTCAAAAGTAGTGTGCACTACATATTGAATAGGGTGCCGTGTGGAGTTAGAGGACTTCTCCTTAGCTCAGCTCATTTAGGGTTATTCACCCTGCTCTTTGAAATTAGATGTAGTGAAGGGGAACCAGAACCACACTGCTACTGTAGCCAGGCTTCATGGAGATTTGACACCCTCTTTTGGTAAGGTCCTGTAGTGCACACTTATGAGACTCCTTCACCACACGATTCAAATGTGATGCATCAAAACAGGGATAAATTGAAAAATAGGGCTATTTTTCATCCTTCTTTTGACATCCCATTTCCTCCTGCCGATGTAAACACTACGTCTGAGGAGGAGTGATGCAGAAAGTAATGGAAGACAAATACGAAGTCCCAAATGGCGCTTTATTCCCTTTATAGTGCACTACATATGACCAGGGATCATAGGTCTCTGGTCAAAAGTAGTGCACTATATACGTAATACACTCTTAGAAAAGAGCGTTCCAAAAGGGTTCTTCGGCTGTCCCCATAGGGTAAACCTTTTTGGTTCCAGGTAGAAACCTTTTCGGTTCAATGTAGAACCGTCTGTGGAAAAGGTTCTACATGGAACCCAAAAGGGTTCTATCTGGAACCAAAAATTATTCTTCAAAGGGTTCTACTTGTAGGTTCTAGATAGCACCTTTTTTTCTAAGAGTGTAGGGTGCCATTTGGGATGCACAAAAACTAAAGAGTAGTGACAGTAAATCTCTTCTCCTCATGCAGAATGTGACTGGCAACCACAGGGTGAATGATATCATCGCCACAGAGGAGGGACCACAGACGCTGGTTGGTCGGTTCATGTACGGCCCACTGGACATGGTGACTCTGACTGGAGAGAAGGTGACGACAACACAAGACACTGCATCTCAGTGCAAGAGGCCTCACTGCAGTACCTGGTTCAAATCTAGGCTGCATCACATCCGGCCGTGATTGGGAGTCCCATAGGGCGGCGCACAATTGGCCCAGCGTCGCCTGGGTTTGGCCGGGGTAGGCCGTCATTGTAAATAAGAATTTGTTCTTAACTGACTTGCCTAGTTAAATAAAGGTTAAATAAAATTTTAAGAAATTTGCAAACTCTATTTGCCCTATTTACAACACTAGAGTTGCGACACTTTTAAAAGTGTCTGCATTTCAAAAAAGTGAAATTTATACTTATGGTGGTCTGACAAAGGAATTTGCTTTGACAGACATCAACACTAAAGTTTATTGAAGGGAATTAAATTGCGGCCCTGAACTGGTGGTATCATATCATCATATCATCTTATCATGAATCTATCTTGTCCTCTCCCAGGTGGACATTCTCCTAATGACCCAGCCCCAGTCCGGCCGCTGGGTCCACTTTGACACAGAGGTGACCACCAGTAGTGGCAGAGTGGTCTACACCATCCCCAAGAGCAAGAAGCTGGCCACCGGGGTCTACCCTATCAAAATGATGGTCAAGTAAGCAAACAACTCCTTTTTATTTCTTATTGATATGCAACCACAGCATGTTTGTTATAGTATGTTAGAGGTTGTATCAGTAATGAATTGGATGCGGGTTGGGACGAGTTCCCATGAAAGTGGAGGAATACTGAATTGAATTATGGCCCATATCAGTGATGGAGGTAAAGTACTGTGAAGCTCTAACAGTGTACTCACAGGTTGTTGAATAACAAGGAGCCCCAGAGGTGCCTACAGTAGCAATCATCCTCCCCATCTCCCCCTCTCTTTACCTCCTACCCAGGGGAGATCAGACGAGTGCAGAGGCCTACCTGACGGTGTTGCCCAGGGGGATGGAGTGTGTGGTGTTCAGCATCGATGGCTCCTTCGCTGCTAGCGTCTCCATCATGGGCAGCGACCCTAAAGTCCGCCCCGGAGCAGTGGACGTTGTCAGGTAACTCATGCGTGCGAGTGTTTGTGTGTTTGTGTTTGTGCCTTCCAGCTTTTGTTTGATTAAGGAGCAGTTCAAGCAGAGAGAAATTATTAATGGAATGTAAATAATAACTCAATTTCAACGCCTACAAGTCATCTGTTCAGCTCAGAATATGATCCTTGTATTTTGTCACATTAAAGGGAGTTTGTAGGAAGTTGCTAACCAGTGTTAGCGCAAATGCTAACTAGAATTTTGTTACTTGAGAGCTTTATTCTAAAATGGATGAAAAACCAAAAAAATCATCAATCTACACACAAAGCGAAAACAGGTTTTTAGATTATTTAAAAAATGTATATAATCTAAAAAAACAGAAATACCTTATTTACATATGTATTCAGAATCTGTGCTATTAGACTCGAAATTGAGCTCTGGTGCATCCTGTTTCCATTGATCATCCTTGAGATGTTTCTTCAACTTAATTGGAGTCCTCCTGTGGAAAATGTAATTGATTCGACATGATTTGAAAAGGCACACACCTGTCTATATAAGGTCCCACAGTTGACAGTGCATATCAGAACAAAAACCAAGCCATGAGGTCAAAGGAATGACCAAGAACCCGGTGGTCATTCTGACAGCGCTCCAGAGTTCCTCTGTGGAGATGGGAGAACCTTCCAGAAGGACAACCATCTCTGCAGCACTCCACCAATCAGGCCTGTCATGACTGCCCTGATCAGGTCAGGTTACAGGAGACCACAACCCTACAGATTATCTCTCAACCCCAACAGAGAAGGAGAGATCTAGGGGTCTGAAGATGTGGGGGTTTTATGACCCCTCACGCCCCTGGTAAATCTCAGGACACAAACAAATTCCTTTGTCCTGTTACTATGGAGAACCAGCCTCAGAACATTAAACATGAAATAAAAGGACTTTGGAACAAAGGTTTCCATCAGCCACAATGGTGGTCATGATGATAGATGGAATATAGAAATGTATGTCATTTTTGTTTTGTTATTAAAGGTTAATAGATGACGTTATTACGAAAACATTGTAACATCAACAGTTTACCTAGTAAATGTTTGATGTTTATACATTGTACGTTGTATTGAAAATATCCAAATCAAAGAGAATGTTTTGGTAAAGATGAAATGTGAAGTTAGTTGTCTAAAATTGGATTTGAGTACAATCTAGACCTTGCCTCATAATTTGGTACGCCCAGAGAATTGCCCTAAAGGGGGTTATGCCCACTTCTGACACGAGGGTATAAAACCTGTGAGTAAAGAATTTACAGACAAGACTACATGACCCAAGCTGCAGCTAAGGTCTAAAAAGTCAACGAACCCAGAACGCAACACAAGTTTGAAGTTTGAAGACAAAGAAATATTTTTCTACCCAAGCTACGGATGAGTAGCTGTGTCTAAGCGGGTGAATTCAAGTCAAACCCCCTTAGCATCCAATCCCAGAGAATCGTGGTATCGAAACGGTTTCATTCCTATTCTGTGAGCTCTGAGCTACAGAGCTGTCTGTCCTCAGAATACCCCTTCCAGAGCAAGGGTGAGGGAACAGCCAAAAGGACACTGACATCGTGAGGACGACCAGAAAGGTGCGCCGGAGAAGTGCGTCATCGAGCAGCCTGAACGGTCCCCTGAACGGTCCACGCAGAGAATCCTCTGAGATCTTCCCCACGTAATTACATCATTATATTCTGACCCATAAGAGCGGCAGTTTGGGGCAAGGCTAGGGTTAGAATAGCATAGCTGACAAATTCACCCAAAGGTATATTTCTCTCGTGTACTTTCTTTTTCCTTTCTCTCTATGAAATCCCCATTTTGGGTAACACACGCCATAGTGTGTTGGCCCGTTATACTAAGTTCTAATCAATAGCCTACAATGTGTTTTGTCTATGTGTATATTTTATCATCATTTTAGCTTTCTCGTAAATAAATATTCAACTAAGATTGGTGTGGTACGAAGATTTACCCGGGTCCGTGCAGATTCACGGGCTATACGACGTTCAGAAGGGGATTGTAGAGGTAACTGGTTAATTAGCGGCTGTTGTAAAATCGATTTTCTGATATTCTTTGAGGTAATTTGGGAAATAGAAACTCAATATAAACTAGTTTTCCCATGGTGCCCAAGGTTAATGAGTTAATAATTGCTTGATTCAGTTAATCAAGCAATTATAAACTTTTAATCATTCGATGAACAACAGACGTCATATTAACTAATACAACGTCACGACAGGCCTTTATGGTAGAGTGGCCAGAGGGAAGCCTCTCCTCAGTAAAAGGCACATGACAGCCCGCTTGGAGTTTGTCAAAGGCACCTAAAGACTCTCAGTGTAACCTCTGTTGTCGGGAGAAGGAGAAGACCAAGGTGCAGCGTGGTAAGTATTCATAATACCTTTTAATCAATACGAATACTTGAACAAAAAAATGACAAAACGACAAACGAACAGTTCTGCAAAGTGCAATACACAAAACAGAAAACAACTACCTACAACCCATAGTGAGAAAACAGGCTGCCTAAGTATGGTTCTCAATCCGAGACAACGATTGACAGCTGCCTCTGATTGGGAACCATACCCGGCCAAACACCTAGAAATAAAACACAGAGAACAAAACATAGAATGCCCACCCCAACTCACGCCCTGACCAAACTAAAATAGATACATCAAAAAGGAACTACGGTCAGGACGTGACGCTCAGACCATGAGAAACAAGATTCTCTGGTCTGATGAAACCAAGATTGAACTCTTTGACCTGAATGTCAAGCATCACTTCTGGAGGAAACCTGGCACCATCCCTACGGTGAAGCATGGTGGTGGCAGCATCATGCCGTGGGGATGTTATAGCAGCAGGGACTGGGAGACTAGTCAGGATTGAGGCAAAGATGAACAGAGCAAAGTACACAGAGATCCTTGATGAAAATCTGCTCCAGAGCGCTCAGGATCTCAGACTGGGGAGAAGGTTCACCTTCCAACAGGAGAACGACCCTAGGCACACAGCAAAGACAACACATGAGTGGCTTCTGGACAAGTCTCTGAATGTCCTTGAGTGGCCCAGCCAGAGCCCAGACTTGAACCCGATCGAACATCTCTGGAGAGACCTGAAAATAGCTATGCAGTGACGCTCCCCATCCAACCTGACAGAGCTTGAGAGGATCTGCAAAGAAGAATGGGAGATACTCCCCAAATACAGGTGTGCCAAGCTTGTAACATCATACCAAAGAATACTTGAGGCTGTAATTGCTGCCAAAGGTGCTTCAACAAAGTACTTTGCTTTTTATCTACATTTGCAATTTCTTTTAAATAATTCGCTTTGTCATTATGGGGTACTGTGTGTTGCTTGATAACGGAAAAAAATATTGAATCAATTTTAGAATAAGGCTGTAAAAAGTAAAGGGGTCTGAATACTTTCCGAATGCACTGTACCTTTAACTTCCTTCATACTGGACATAAGAAATAATAAGAAAAAAAAGAAAATAAACCATAAATCTCAGAGGAATATTATTGATGTCAGTCTGTCTTCATGTTCAGTGAAACGACAATTCTCAGAGGAATTGATCTATTATCTTTGTGTCCAGACACTGGCAGGACCTGGGCTATCTTATCATCTACATCACAGGGAGGCCAGACATGCAGAAGCAGCGCGTGGTGTCATGGCTGTCCCAACACAACTTCCCCCAGGGCATGATCTTCTTCTCTGAGGGCCTGGTCCACGACCCACTGAGACAGAAAACCATCTTCCTCAGGAACCTAGTGCAGGAGGTACATTACATACATGAAGCAGTGGATATATCTTTCTTGCTCTCATCTCAACTCCTTGTCTTTCTATATATCTTCCTCTTTTTCTTTCTCTCTTTCTTTTTCTCACCCCGTCTATATATCTCTCATTCTCTTTTTTCTCTCCCTTTCTTTCTCTCTCTTCCTCTATTTCTCACGCACACTTCCTTGGTTCTCACATTGACATTGACTGTGGGCCTCCATCCCTCTCTGTCTATCTCTCTCTCTGTTCTATCTCTCTTTGCCAGTGTCACATTAAGATCAACTCAGCCTATGGCTCCATGAAGGACATCTCTGTGTACAACATGCTGGGTCTGAGTCCTTCACAGATTTATATTGTGGGCAGGCCTTCCAAGAAGTACCAGAATCAATGCCAGGTAGACATCAGGGGACTGTACACTCCTCTTCTACTTTTCTTTAACGATCAAGCTAATGGCATTGACTCACTAATAGCTATCGATTGTGTTTTGATGTATCTATTCCAGTCTGTCTGTGGCTTTTGTTCTTTCCTGTCACTCTCCATCTCTCTCTACCTGTTTAGTGTTCCATTCTTTATCTAACATGGCCAATCTCACTAACTCTCGTTCTCTCTCTCTCTATCTCTCTCTTTCCCATAGTTCCTAAGTGATGGCTATGCAGTGCACCTCTCCTCACTGCAGTTTGGCCACCGGACCAGACCCAAGAAGACCTCCTCGGTCCGCATGGTCCTGAGGAAAGGCTCCTTCGGCCTCTCTGCCAAACCTGACTTCCTGTGTAAACGCACCCACCTGAGGAGAACCATGTCTGTCCAGCACCCTGACCCTCCCTGCACCCCCAACCCTAAGCCTGAGCGGGCCCAGAGCCAACCAGAGTCTGATCAGGATCCCGGGGGAGGAGGAGGGGGCGGCGGCCATGGTGTCTGGGGGCGGGCCTCCATACACCGTGGAGACGCCACACCCTGACAGACAGAGAGAGATGGAGGGAAGATGGACAAGGTGGAGGACAAGGGTCTCATTGTCCATGGCCAAGGTGAGAACTCACACTTAAAGGGTTTAAATTGCCATATATTATACTCCTACAACTATATGATCATACTGTCTCTCTATAATAGCAAAAAACTAAAAAATATCCCCCCAGAACGTGTTTTTGAGTTGTTGTACTTGAGGCTGTGAAAATATATTGTCTCTCTTCCATTGTGTAATGGAAGAGTCATTAACTTTACTGCAGCATAGTAGCAATTATGTCATGTGAATAAATTATTAATTCTGAATAATTTAGACATTCACCTTTGGTTCTTCAGCATTGTGTCCTAAGCCTTTGAGAACACAAGGCTTTGTAACGCATTCACTCCAACACAGATTGATTTGCTTTGCTCATATTGTACTCTGGTGCAGTCAATAAATGTTCACCTTGATTTTGTTATGTTTTGTGGCGCGAGGGTCATCACAGCTGAAGTAGGTGCTGCAGGCATTATGATTTATACAGCTAAACAGAATAATAACAGCTTTACTGTCTGAGAGGAGGAGAGAGGGGCAGAGAGGAAGAGAAGAGAGATGGAGAGGGAGACTGAGAAATTGGAACATGGAGAGAGAGGCTGCAGTCAGAAAGATGGAGAGAGATGAAAGAGAGAGAGGGATGGAGAAAGAAAGCGAAAAGGAAGAAATCGAATGGGGAGACCAGACAGAGAGAGCAGAGATCAGTCTGTATTCTCTCTCATAAATATTCATGAAGGAACCTGCGGTAGCTGTGCTATTATTAGGAACAGCTCCTTTATTTTCAACGCCCAATGCCTCCTATTTTCCCATTTTACAGAGCCGCATAGAGGGCCTGATGAGCTACAACTGGAGTGTCCAATCAAGCACGAATAGTGTTTCTGCAATTACGGAGATTGGAGTGTGGGTGCTGTCACTTCAGTGGGCCTGTAGGAACTAATCTAGTTGGCTTTTGTTGGTAATGATAATACACAGGTGTATAGGATAATTCACTGTTCACTTATACAGCTGAAGTCGGAAGTTTTAATACTTAGGTTGGAGTCATTAAAGATCATTTTTCAACCACCATTTCTTGTTAACAAACTATAGTTTTGGCAAGTCAGTTAGGACATCTACTTTGTGCATGACACAAGTAATTTTACCAACAATTGTTTACAAACAGATTATTTCACTTATAATTCACTGTATCACAATTCCACTGGGTCAGAAGTTTACATACACTAAGTTGACTGTGCCTTTAAACAGCTTGGAAAATTCCAGAAAAGTATGTCATGGCTTTAGAAGCTTCTCATAGGCTAATCGACATAATTTGAGTCAATTGGAGGTGTACCTGTGGATGTATTTCAAGGCCTACCTTCAAACTCAGTGCCTCTTCGCTTGACATCATGGGAAAATCAAAAGAAATCAGCCAAGACCACAGAAAAAAAATTGTAGTCCTCCACAAGTCTGGTTCATCCTTGGGAGCAATTTCCAAATGCTTGAAGGAACCTCATTCATATGTACAAACGACAGTAAACACTATGGGACCACGCAGCCGTCATACCGCTCAGGAAGGAGACGCCTTCTGTCTCCTATAGATGAACGTACTTTGGTGCAAAAAGTGCAAATCAATCCCAGAACAACAGCAAAGGACCTTGTGAAGATGCTGGAGGAAACAGGTACAAAAGTATCTGTATCCACAGTAAAATGAGTCCTATATCGACATAACCTGAAAGGCTGCTCAGCAAGAAGCCACTGCTCCAAAACCGCCATAAAAAAAGACAGACTACGGTTTGCAACTGCACATGGGGACAAAGATCGTTGAAGAAATGTCCTCTGGTCTGATGAAACAAAAATATAACTGTTTGGCCATAATGACCATTGTCATGTTTGGAAGACAAAAGGGGGATGCTTGCAAGCCGAAGAACACCATCCCAATCGTGAAGGACGGGGGTGGCAGCATCATGTTGCTTTGCTGCAGGAGGGACTGGTGCATTTCACAAAATGGATGGCATCATGAGGGAGGAAAATTATGTGGTTATATTGAAGCAACATCTCAAGACATCAGTCAGGAAGTTAAAAGCTTGGTCGCAAATCGGTCTTCCAAATGGACAATGATCCCAAGCATACTTCCAAAGTTGTGGCAAAATGGCTTAAGGACAACAAAGTCAAGTTAGTGGAGTGGCCATCACAACGCCCTGACCTCAATCCCATAGAAAAGTTGTGGGCAGAACTGAAAAAGCGTGTGGAGGCAAGGAGGCCTCTACAAACCTGACTCAGTTACACCAGCTCTGTTAGGAGGAAAGGGCCAAAATTCACCCAAATTATTATGGGAAACTTGTGGAAAGCTACCTGAAACGTTTGACCCAAGTTAAACAATTTAAAGGCAATGCTACCAAATACTAATTGAGTGTACGTAAACTTATGACCCACTGGGGATGTGATGAAAGAAAA
The DNA here is from genome assembly GCF_013265735.2 of Oncorhynchus mykiss. Taxonomy (NCBI): domain Eukaryota; kingdom Metazoa; phylum Chordata; class Actinopteri; order Salmoniformes; family Salmonidae; genus Oncorhynchus; species Oncorhynchus mykiss. Next base: position 18,727,385 of record NC_048588.1, read on the forward strand.
AAAAGCTGAAATAAATCATGTACAATGATTCTGACATTTCACATTCTTAAAATAAAGTGGTGATCCTAACTGACCTAAGACAGGGAATTTTTACTAGGATTTAATGTCAGGAATAGTGAAAAACTGAGTTGAAATGTATTTGGCTAAGGTGTATGTAAACTTCCGACTTCAACTGTATATGGCTTTGGGCTTTGATTGGAATAGGAACCACTAACCTAAACAAATCTTTCTTTCTTTTCAGTGTTGTCACCTATATTGGATCTTCTGCTGGTATCCGTTGTGTTAACCTACTGCTTGGCTGCTTGGCCCTCTACACATCTTCAACAGCTTCTCCATTCCCAGGACTCATGTCTAATATTCCTCAAGCTTTCACCTAATGCTTGAAACAGCCATGCATTCATCCTAATGCTGCCTCTCAAGCTCAAATTATGTCCAAGTTTTTTCAGTGGCAGTGCTATTGAAACAGTATGTTGTTTTTTGTCAAGCAAAGAGAGAGACACTTTGGTCATTTGTATCATGGTGCAAAAACACTTGCTACAGAACAGGAGATCAACACACAGACGCCACCACAGTCAAATGCTAGAAGACTCCCTCTCGTCCCCCACTGGGAATAGCAACAGAGGAGATCCTGTTGAAACCTATGGAGCAATGTTCTAGCCCAAGCAATATACCATCAGAAGATGTTCCAGACAGTGTGTTCATTGACCTGTTGTGTTGACAGGTGGCAGAGCTACACTGACAGACTCCTGCAATTATCCTTTATACACATAGGACAGACATCTTGTCCCTCTCTATGGTCTGTGTCCCCAGGAGTGCTGTGGGCCTCTGGCTGCTTCACACTGTGGACATTAACCTTATGTTCCTCAGCCCGGCTGACCTGACCTAACCCCACTCCAGCCTCAGCCCTATAGCCATCCATCCATCCATCTCTCCCTCTCTCATTCAGTTAGTCAGTGAGGCAGAACACAGCTTCAGACAGCAGCATGGTAGGGGGTCCATGGCCACTGAACCGACGACAGAGTGGACAGCCGAAAGCTGCTCTGTCTTGCACTATCCAAGTACTACAGTATACCGCGGTGCTTGGTGTTCTGTAGGTCTGAATCCTAAAGGATGTGTTGTATCTCAGCACACTCGCTGCAGGCTGTGACAATGCCTGTGGAATGCTGTTACTCCTGGTGGCTCAGATACAATAGCGGGATTTGCTTGCTGTTGTTGTGATCTTATATCTGACTGCAGATGTGGAACTACATGTTTTACTCCTCTGTCAGGATCCTGGGCATGTATGGATGGACTGAGTATGATGTGCTTTGTAAAGCTGTTTGAGGGAATGGTTGTACTGAATTGACCCAAAATTCTTTACAAGGTTGTGATGAGATAGACTCAGACATCAGAGTAGTCATGACGACCTCACATGAGGAATGATGAAACAACTGATTGAATATTGTTATTGTCAGAAGTCTAAAAGGTGGAACTGACACTGAGAAGTGAATATGTTCTATGAACGGTATATCTTTCAATAGATCCTAACATTCCTGTGGGGTGAAATAACATCATTCAGAATGTTCTAGCTACCATCCATTTTAGGAAAGCTTACAGCTTGAACTGTAAGAGTCGTCGTTGGACTAATGAAGGGGTGTGTCTATTGATATGAGATACCATGTCATCATATCTACTCTACTATGGTGGGTTAGTAAAAGATCTGACCACTCTGTGCAACTCACATATTTTTCTATAATGAAAACTGTGTACAGAAATATTTTAAAAGTGTGTTTTTTTAACATGGTTGTTTAACGTGACTGATAGTTACTTTTGCCTTAAATTGTATTTTGTTGTTGTGTAGAATTATGAAAATTACATTATTATCCTAATTGCTTGACCAAAGTAGGAGTTTGACATTCATGAGAAAGTGTGTTGTATCAACTTGATATTTTGTCTTGTATACATTTGAAGTATATTCTGAAAGGGAGTCATGCGTCATGCATGCACTGTGAGTGTGTGTTATTGTGTGTGTGTACGTTTCTGTATATTCAAGTATTAAGTATTTATGGTGTAAATACCTGTAGCTCCAATATGCTCCTGAGCACGACAAGTAAAGACCATGTATTCTGGAGGGAGAAGTCAAAGGTTGGTCAGTGTTGCCTGTTCTTCAAGGCAGGAGTAGTATTGTGTTCTTCAAGGCAGGAGTAGTATTGTGTTCTTCAAGGCAGGAGTAGTAGTGTGTTCTTCAAGGCAGGAGTTGTACTGTGTTCTTCAAGGCAGGAGTAGTACTGTGTTCTTCAAGGCAGGAGTAGTATTGTGTTCTTCAAGGCAGGAGTAGTACTGTGTTCTTCAAGGCAGGAGTAGTACTGTGTTCTTCAAGGCAGGAGTAGTATTGTGTTCTTCAAGGCAGGAGTAGTACTGTGTTCTTCAAGGCAGGAGTAGTACTGTGTTCTTCAAGGCAGGAGTAGTATTGTGTTCTTCAAGGCAGGAGTAGTACTGTGTTCTTCAAGGCAGGAGTAGTATTGTGTTCTTCAAGGCAGGAGTAGTATTGTGTTCTTCAAGGCAGGAGTAGTATTGTGTTCTTCAAGGCAGGAGTAGTATTGTGTTCTTCAAGGCAGGAGTAGTATTGTGTTCTTCAAGGCAGGAGTAGTATTGTGTTCTTCAAGGCAGGAGTAGTAGTGTGTTCTTCAAGGCAGGAGTAGTACTGTGTTCTTCAAGGCAGGAGTAGTACTGTGTTCTTCAAGGCAGGAGTAGTATTGTGTTCTTCAAGGCAGGAGTAGTACTGTGTTCTTCAAGGCAGGAGTAGTATTGTGTTCTTCAAGGCAGGAGCAGTAGTGTGTTCTTCAAGGCAGGAGTAGTATTGTGTTCTTCAAGGCAGGAGTAGTACTGTGTTCTTCAAGGCAGGAGTAGTACTGTGTTCTTCAAGGCAGGAGTAGTAGTGTGTTCTTCAAGGCAGGAGTAGTATTGTGTTCTTCAAGGCAGGAGTAGTACTGTGTTCTTCAAGGCAGGAGTAGTAGTGTGTTCTTCAAGGCAGGAGTAGTACTGTGTTCTTCAAGGCAGGAGTAGTATTGTGTTCTTCAAGGCAGGAGTAGTATTGTGTTCTTCAAGGCAGGAGTAGTACTGTGTTCTTCAAGGCAGGAGTAGTATTGTGTTCTTCAAGGCAGGAGTAGTACTGTGTTCTCATATGGGTCAGATTTAACACGAGTGTCTCACCAAGAATTGCACTGGCAAGGTTTTTATAACTGTTGAGAAAGAGCAAGAGCTTTTAGAGTTGTCTCAGCGTTAAGCTTCAAACCCCATTGACTGGAGAAGAATCCTCCCCGTTGGCAGGAAACCAGAAGCATAGAGTTAGTTATTTGCTTTCCTCTTTTATTGAACCACATAGAGTAACACACCTTCGGGCCAGTACCTAAGCTTACTAAACTAATGACAGAACAGTAGCTATATTTAAAACATGTGAATGTAAAAATGTTTCTGTATCCCCATCCCTATAATAATGTCAATAACATACCAGCAACGATGTCCTGGTCTGGGTGAATACTGTTTGATAGGATGATATACACTTTGACTTGTGATTTGTATCTTGATCATGACAATGTCATCTGATCGTGACGATGTCTTAACTTAACCCATCAATATAATGTGTTGTACACTGTATGGTACTCACTGTATTTTCAACGACACTACCATTGGGTGTTGTACAGTACACTATTTACAGTCATTCTGATTTCAGCTGGCCTGTTTCCTATAAAATGTGGTGGGAAGGGCAAAACAATTGGCATTCAATATTTTACATAATTTATGTGAATGAAGTGATATGTCTTTATTTATTGTCATGCTGTTCTATCTGGAGGAAAACTGTATGGTCAGAGTTACACTGCTGCAGAAATCAAATTGAACATTTTGTACAGTTTTAATGTAGTGGAAACATTTGTTTATATGATATAGTTTCCTGTAATTGTGTTATTGGACTTCAACCATCTCTCACTATCCTGCCAGTAATAAAAAATGAGCACAGACAAACACTCAATTTGGTTCAATGCTCCTTGATTAACTGTCTCCTCCAGCTCTAAGAATCAGTCCTGAGAACTTCCTCCCATCATTCTAATGACTCCATCAAGCCCATAATCACACAGCTTTGTGCAGACCTCTTCTTAATATTTATGCTAATCCACAGCTATTTGGAAAGCTTCACCAGATAGCCCACATTGTCAAACTTAACCCTGAAATTGAACCCCTCGCAGCCTTATTTTGACTTCCTGTGTCCTTATCCTTGTTGTTATGAATCTCATTTGTCTTTGGTATATTAATGGATATATTAATGGGGAGAAAAGTTAGTTCACAGGAAGTCTGTAGAAAGTATTGCCTACTTTTTGACATCATTTGTTATACTGCCAAGCCTCTCTGGCCTGATCAATATCTGGAATGAAGGCTTTCCCTATAAGACTCATGTAGTCATTGTCACTGGTAATTTCAAAGTCAAACAAACATGTACTTCTCCATCAAATACACTCTGAGGCAAAACAAAAGCTTTCTAGACTTGATAGTATAGGGATTATGATCACTGCAACTCTATTTATCCTCATTCACAGTTACCAGGCTTACAGTATGTAGTAACTATTGTTCTTCTGAACAGTTTATTAGAGTTCCACCATTACCTCTCTTCTTCCACATAAAGAATTCCCTTAATTGTAAAGGCTTTTTGAAGCCTGGCAGAGTTGTTCCTTTGGGCTATGATAGGAGTCGTGACTTCCATCTCATTCAGTTTGATTAATTGCACTTGATTTCTTTGGCTGCAAAGCTATTCCCTTAAATGGTCGACAACACAGCAGAGGGCCATCATGCCATGCAATCACTTTGAAATATGGCTCACACAGCGGGAGAGAGGGGACTGGAAAGGCAACAACATACTCGACACACAAACTCGTCTCAGCACATACAGTACCAGTGGAACCACATACTCATTCCAGGGTTTTTCTTTATTTTTTATTATTTTCTACATTGTAGAATAATAGTGAAGATATCAAAACTATGAAATAACACATTTGGAATCATGTAGTAACCAAGAAAGTGTTAAACCAATCAAAATATATTTTATATTTGAGATTCTTTAAACTAGCCTCCACCCAAAAACAGAAATACCTTATTTACATTGGTATTCAGACTCAAAATTAAGCTCAGGTGCAACACGTTCCATTGATCATCCTTGAGATGTTTCTACAGCTTGATTGGTGTCCACCTGTGGTAAATTCAATTGATTGGACATGATTTGGAAAGGCACACACCTGTCTATATAAGGTCCCACAGTTGACAGTGCAGGTCAGAGCAAAAACCAAGCCATGAGGTCGAAGGATGGTCGATGGTCACTCTGACAAAGCTCTAGAGTTCCTCTGTGGAGATGGGAGAACCTTCCAGAAGGACAACCATCTCTGCAGAACTCCACCAATCAGGTCTTTATGGTAGAGTGGCCAGACGGAAGCCACTGCTCAGTAAAAGGCACATGATAGTGCACTTGGAGTTTGCCAAAAGGAACTTAAAAGTCTCTCAAACCATGAGAAACAAGATGCTCTGGTCTGATGAAACCAAGATTAAACTCTTCTGATCGAACATCTCTGGAGAGGCCTGAAAATAACTGTGTAGCGAAGCTCCCCATCCAACCTGACAGAGCTTGAGAGGATCTGCAGAGAAGAATTGGAGATACTCCCCAAATACAGGTGTGCTAAGCTTGTAGCGTCATACCCAATTACACTCGAGGCTGTAATCGCTGCTAAAGGTGCTTCAACAAAGTACTGAGTAGTAAAGGGTCTGAATATATATGTAAATGTGATATTTTAGTAGTTTTTTTATTATAAATGTGTTTTAATTAATTCAAACCTGTTGTTGCTTTGTCATTATGGGGAATTGTGTGTAGATTGATGAGGAAAAAAACTATTGAATACCTTTCAGAATAATGCTGTAATCTAACAAAATTTGGAAGAAGTCAAGGCATCTGAATACCTTCTGAAGGCACTGTAACATGGTAGGTAATCCATGTACTTGATAGAAAGTGGTCTCAAGACCACTATGGAGTCCCACTGAAAGTGGTTGTTATGATTTGTAGAATGTGGCCTGAAATAGCCCCTAGCAGCGCAGCACTTCAGTGCTCAAAAAGACTGAGGAAATATGCGTCTGCACGTCTTGGTTGTGAAACAGAAGTATAAAGCCGCCAAACAGGGGAGTAGAGAACTCAGAAGGCGTGCAGCAACAGATCATGTTTTGTTCAAACATAATTGACTAGTACATCAAAATTCTTATTCACAGGACACATACTGTACGTCTACCTGCACAGCAGTAACGTTCCAGCTCATACTTTTCCAGAATTATCTAGCTCCAAAAGAACTCTCTACTAAACTTCTCTATGGCAGGTAGTTACAGAGCGCGGAACCACGTGCCAGTGCTGAATCACAGGGATTGTTATTCCTGGACAGAAATCAAAAGCTTAATTTGTCCTGTGATCTTGCCGGTGACTTCTGGATGCCACAGCAGGGAGGAAATGCTTTAAACTCTGCCTAGATAAACAGCCCAGTGCATGCATATATATATATATATATATATACAGTGCCTTGCGAAAGTATTCGGCCCCCTTGAACTTTGCGACCTTTTGCCACATTTCAGGCTTCAAACATAAAGATATAAAATATGTATTTTTTTGTGAAGAATCAACAACAAGTGGGACACAATCATGAAGTGGAACGAAATTTATTGGATATTTCAAACTTTTTTAACAAATCAAAAACTGAAAAATTGGGCATGCAAAATTATTCAGCCCCCTTAAGTTAATACTTTGTAGCGCCACCTTTTGCTGCGATTACAGCTGTAAGTCGCTTGGGGTATGTCTCTATCAGTTTTGCACATCGAGAGACTGACATTTTTTCCCATTCCTCCTTGCAAAACAGCTCGAGCTCAGTGAGGCTGGATGGAGAGCATTTGTGAACAGCAGTTTTCAGTTCTTTCCACAGATTCTCGATTGGATTCAGGTCTGGACTTTGACTTGGCCATTCTAACACCTGGATATGTTTAATTTTGAACCATTCCATTGTAGATTTTGCTTTATGTTTTGGATCATTGTCTTGTTGGAAGACAAATCTCCGTCCCAGTCTCAGGTCTTTTGCAGACTCCATCAGGTTTTCTTCCAGAATGGTCCTGTATTTGGCTCCATCCATCTTCCCATCAATTTTAACCATCTTCCCTGTCCCTGCTGAAGAAAAGCAGGCCCAAACCTTGATGCTGCCACCACCATGTTTGACAGTGGGGATGGTGTGTTCAGCTGTGTTGCTTTTACGCCAAACATAACTGTAACGGTTTTCTTGATGAGAAGGAGAGTCGGACCAAAATGCGGCGTGTCTATTGCAATCCATGTTTAATGAAGTAACACACTAAACACAAACACTATCAAAACAATAAACTTAACGAAAACCGAAACAGCCTATACTTGTGTAACCTAACACAGAACAATGACACTAAGGACAATCACCCACGACAAACTCAAAGAATATGGCTGCCTAAATATGGTTCCCAATCAGAGACAACGATAAACACCTGCCTCTGATTGAGAACCACTTCAGACAGCCATAGACTTAGCTAGAACACCCCACTAGCTACAATCCCCATACATACACACCACATACAAAAACCCATGCCACACCCTGGCCTGACCAAATAAATAAAGATAAACACAAAATACTTCGACCAGGGTGTGACAGAACCCCCCCCCCCTAAGGTGCGGACTCCCAAACGCACCTCAAAACAATAGGGAGGGTCCGGGTGGGCGTCTGTCCATGGTGGCGGCTCCGGCGTGGGACGTGGACTCCACTCAATCAATGTCTTAGTCCCCTCTCCTCGCGTCCCTGGATAGTCCACCCTCGCCGCCGACCATGGCCTAGTAGTCCTCACCCAGAACCCCACTGGACTGAGGAGCAGCTCGGGACTGAGGGGCAGCTCGGGACTGAGGCAGCTCGGGACTGAGGGGAAGCTCAGGAGTGAGAGGAAGCTCAGGAGTGAGAGGAAGCTCAGGAGTGAGAGGAAGCTCAGGAGTGAGAGGAAGCTCAGGCAGGTTGATGAATCTACCAGATCCTGGCTGGCTGGCAGATCCTGGCTGACTGGCAGATCTGGAAGAGTCTGGTCGACTGGCAGATCTGGGAGAGTCTGGTCGACTGGCAGATCTGGGAGAGTCTGGTCGACTGGCAGACCTGGGAGAGTCTGGTCGACTGGCAGATCTGGGAGAGTCTGGTCGACTGGCAGATCTGGGAGAGTCTGGTCGACTGGCAGATCTGGGAGAGTCTGGTCGACTGGCAGATCTGGGAGAGTCTGGTCGACTGGCAGATCTGGGAGAGTCTGGTCGACTGGCAGATCTGGGAGAGTCTGGTCGACTGGCAGATCTGGGAGAGTCTGGTCGACTGGCAGATCTGGGAGAGTCTGGTCGACTGGCAGATCTGGGAGAGTCTGGTCGACTGGCAGATCTGGGAGAGTCTGGTCGACTGGCAGCTCTGGCTGCTCCATGCTGACTGGCTGCTCCATGATGACTGGCAGCTCTGGCTGCTCCATGCTGACTGGCTGCTCCATGCTGACTGGCAGCTCTGGCTGCTCCATGCTGACTGGCTGCTCCATGCTGACTGGCTGCTCTGGCTGCTCCATGCTGACTGGCTGCTCTGGCTGCTCCATGCTGACTGGCTGCTCCATGCTGACTGGCTGCTCCATGCTGACTGGCGGCCCTGGCTGCTCCATGCTGACTGGCGGCCCTGGCTGCTCCATGCTGACTGGCGGCCCTGGCTGCTCCATGCTGACTGGCGGCCCTGGCTGCTCCATGCTAACTGGCAGCTCTGGCGGCTCCTTGCAGACTGGCAGCTCTGGCGGCTCCTTGCAGACTGGCAGCTCTGGCGGCTCCTTGCAGACTGGCAGCTTTGGCGGCATCCTGCAGACAGGCAGCTCTGGCGGCTTCTTGCAGACTGGCAGCTCTATGCAGACTGGCAGCTCCTTGCAGACTGGCAGCTCCTTGCAGACTGGCAGCTCCTTGCAGACTGGCAGCTCTATGCAGACTGGCAGCTCCTTGCAAACTGGCAGCTCCTTGCAAACTGGCAGTTCTGAACAGGCGGGAGACTCCGGCAGCGCTGTAGAGAAGGAAGGCTCTAACAGCGCTAAACAGGCGGGAGACTCCGACAGCGCTGGAGAGGAGGGCTCCGACAGCGCTGGACAGGCGAGGCGCACTGTAGGCCTGATGCGTGGTGCTGGCACTGGTGGTACTGGGCCGAGGACACGCACAGGAAGCCTGGTGCGGGGAGCTGCTACCGGAGGGCTGGGGTGTGGAGGTGGCACAGGATGGGTTAGACCGTGAAGGCGTACTGGAGATCTTGAGAGCGGTGCTGGCACAGGACGTGCAAGGCTAGGGAGGTGCACAGGAGGCCTGGTACGTGAGACTGGCACCATCTTCACCAGCCGACTAACACGCACCTCAGGACGAGTATGGAGCGCTGACCCAGGTGCCATCAAATCCCCGACACGCTCCGTCGGGCGAATTCCATGTTTAAAACACCAACACAGCAACTCCCTCATTTCTCTCTCCTCCAATTTCCCCATTAACTCCTTCACAGTCTCTGTTTCGCTCACCTCCAACACCGGCTCTGGTTCTGGTCTCCTCCTTGGCTCCTCACGATAAACAGGGAGAGTTGGCTCAGGTCTGGCTCCTGACTCTGCCACACTCTCCCTGAGCCCCCCCCCAAGAAATTTTTGGGGCTAACTATGGAGCCTCCGTCCGCGCCGCCTTGCTTGCTTCGCAAACTCCATTCTCCTATATCCTTCCGCGCACTGCTCCATCAAATCCCAGGCGGGCTCCGGCACTCTCCCTGGGTCGACCGCCCACCTGTCTATCTCCTCCCAAGAAGTATAGTCCAAACTGTACTCCACTTTGGGCTGTTCCTGCCTGTTGACACGCTGCTTGGTCCCTTTGTGGTGGGTGATTCTGTAACGGTTTTCTTGATGAGAAGGAGAGTCGGACCAAAATGCGGCGTGTCTATTGCAATCCATGTTTAATGAAGTAACACACTAAACACAAACACTATCAAAACAATAAACTTAACGAAAACCGAAACAGCCTATACTTGTGTAACCTAACACAGAACAATGACACTAAGGACAATCACCCACGACAAACTCAAAGAATATGGCTGCCTAAATATGGTTCCCAATCAGAGACAACGATAAACACCTGCCTCTGATTGAGAACCACTTCAGACAGCCATAGACTTAGCTAGAACACCCCACTAGCTACAATCCCCATACATACACACCACATACAAAAACCCATGCCACACCCTGGCCTGACCAAATAAATAAAGATAAACACAAAATACTTCGACCAGGGTGTGACAATAACGTCTTGCATTGTTGCCAAAAAGTTCAATTTTGGTTTCATCTGACCAGAGCACCTTCTTCCACATGTTTGGTGTGTCTCCCAGGTGGCTTGTGGCAAACTTTAAACGACACTTTTTATGAATATCTTTAAGAAATGGCTTTCTTCTTGCCACTCTTCCATAAAGGCCAGATTTGTGCAATATACGACTGATTGTTGTCCTATGGACAGAGTCTCCCACCTCAGCTGTAGATCTCTGCAGTTCATCCAGAGTGATCATGGGCCTCTTGGCTGCATCTCTGATCAGTCTTCTCCTTGTATGAGCTGAAAGTTTAGAGGGATGGCCAGGTCTTGGTAGATTTGCAGTGGTCTGATACTCCTTCCATTTCAATATTATCGCTTGCACAGTGCTCCTTGGGATGTTTAAAGCTTGGGAAATCTTTTTGTATCCAAATCCGGCTTTAAACTTCTTCACAACAGTATCTCGGACCTGCCTGGTGTGTTCCTTGTTCTTCATGATGCTCTCTGCGCTTTTAACGGACCTCTGAGACTATCACAGTGCAGGTGCATTTATATGGAGACTTGATTACACACAGGTGGATTGTATTTATCATCATTAGTCATTTAGGTCAACATTGGATCATTCAGAGATCCTCACTGAACTTCTGGAGAGAGTTTGCTGCACTGAAAGTAAAGGGGCTGAATAATTTTGCACGCCCAATTTTTCAGTTTTTGATTTGTTAAAAAAGTTTGAAATATCCAATAAATGTCGTTCCACTTCATGATTGTGTCCCACTTGTTGTTGATTCTTCACAAAAAAAATACAGTTTTATATCTTTATGTTTGAAGCCTGAAATGTGGCAAAAGGTCGCAAAGTTCAAGGGGGCCGAATACTTTCGCAAGGCACTGTATATATATATATATATATATATATATATATATATATATATATATATATATAGAGAGAGAGAGAGAGAGAGAGACCTTCACTATGGTGAATCACTAAAACAATACAAGAATACACTACGGAAAAAGAAGGAACAGCACGTCAGAAATCAGCTCAATGTAATTGAAGAATCCATAGACTCTAACCACTTCTGGTAAAATTGGAAAACACTAAACAAACAACAACACAACGGATTATCTATCCAAAATGGAAATGTATGGGTAAAACCACTTCTCCAATCTTTTTGGCTCTATAACAAAGAATAAAGAGCAAAAACATATACAGGGTCAAATACACATCTTACCTTGAATGGGCTACAGGTGTCACGATGTTTGTAATACTGATGGTCGGACCAAGGCGCAGCGTACTTCGAGTTCCACATATTTTAATGAAAGTGAAACTTAAGCTAATACAAAACAAAATAAAGAATAAACGAATCGTGATGACAATGTAGTGCGAACAGGCAACTAAACATAAACAATATCCCATAACCCACAGGTGAAAAATGCAACTTAAGTATGATCCCCAATTAGAGACAACGATTACCAGCTGCCTCTAATTGGGAATCATACACAAACACAACATAGAAAAATAAACCTAGAACCCCACATAGTAATTATAACGCCACAGGTAACTTTCACAAAGCTGTGAACGATCTGAGACAAGGCAAGAACAGCATTCTATGCCATCAAAAGGAACATAAAATTCAACATACCAATTAGGATCTGGCTAAAAATACTTGAATCAGTCATAGAGCCCATTGCCCTTTATGGTTGTGAGGTCTGGGGTCCACTCACCAACCAAGATTTCACAAAATGGGACAAACACCAAATTGAGACTCTGCACGCAGAATTCTGCAAAAATAACCTCCGTGTACAACGTAGTAGAACACCAAATAATGCAATAATAATTAGGCCGATACCCACTAATTATCAAAATCCAGAAAAGAGCTGTTAAATTATACAACCACCTAAAAGGAAGCGATTCCCAAACCTTCCATAACAAAGCCATCACCTACAGAGAGATGAACCTGGAGAAGAGTCCCCTAAGCAAGCTGGTCCTGGACAGCAGCACAATTAGACCAAAGCAAATCATGAGAAAACAAAAAGAAAATGCTATTTGGCCCTAAACAGAGAGTACACAGTGGCAGAATACCTGACCACTGTGACTGACCCAAACTTAAGGAAAGCTTTGACTATGTACAGACTCAGTGAGCATAGCCTTGCGATTGAGAAAGGCCGCCGTAGGCAGACATGGCTCTCAAGAGAAGACAGGCTATGTGCACACTGCCCACAAAACGAGGTGGAAAGTGAGCTGCACTTCCTAACCTCCTGCCCAATGTATGACCATATTAGAGACATATTTCCATCAGATTACACAGATCCACAAAGAATTCGAAAACAAACACAATTTTGATTAACTCCCATATCTACTGGGTGAAATACCACAGTGTGGCATCACAGCAGCAAGATGTGTGCCCTGTTACCAGAAGAAAAGGGCAACCAGTGAAGAACAAACACCATTGTAAATACAACCCATATTTATGCTAATTTATTTTCCCTTGTGTACTTTAACCATTTGTACATTGTTACAACACTGTATATATACATAATATGACATTTGTAATGTCTTTATTGTTTTGAAACTTCTGTATGTGTAATGTTTACTGTTCATTTTTATTGTTTATTTCACTTTTGTATATTATTTACCTCACCTGTTTTGGCAATGTTAACACGTTTCCCATGCCAATAAAGCCCCTTGAATTGAGACAGACAGACAGACAGGCAGGCAGGCAGGCAGGCAGGCAGGCAGGCAGGCAGGCAGGCAGACAGACAGACAGACAGACAGACAGACAGACAGACAGACAGACAGACAGACAGACAGACAGACAGACAGACAGACAGACAGACAGACAGACAGACAGACACTACTATTAGTTTCCAAAAATGTAGAAGGGAATTACTTTGGAAATAAATTATTTACATTACTTCATGTAATAGTGGTTTCCATCAGAATACTTTAAAAATATTTTGAAAATATGATTAATTCTGTCTCTGTTTTCTATTTAAACTCAGAGGACAAAAAATAAAAAAAGGTCATGCACCCGAGCCACGAAAGGTCACGTACCTGAGCCTATTATTTATCAGACGATTCCCACACTGGCTACGTCTTTGGATTTGACTGCCAGCTTGCATGGCCTCATCTGATCTGATTTCATCAATATTTAACTGGCTTTAGTGGTTTTATTGGATCTCAAAAGAAGAGCTGCGGGACTAGCCCTTGTTTCTGCAATTTGCATGCTGGCCACCAATATGTAACTTTATGGAATCACATTCATGAGAATGCAGCTGAATCATTATATTTGTCTGCCAGGATCCAGGCATGGTAAGACCTGGCAAGGTGACAAGCTTTCAATAAGCAAAGAATATAATAGAAAATAAGTTCCTTCAGTCACTTATTCATTTTATAATTCACCAGAAATCAAATAATTGTTAGACTTCAGTTCTTTATTACTTAGGTCAAATATATGATGTTTCTTATCGGCAGGATGTTAGACAAAAGAAAACAATTAGATTAGTTACAACATTTCCGTAACTGTGTAGGTACCGTTGAAGAACAAATATCTTACTTCCAGCACTGTGAAAGACATAAACTTATTTTTTTTTACCTGTTAAGTTGACTGAGAACCCATTCTCATTTACATCAACAACCTGGATAATAGTTACAGGGGAGAGGAGGGGGGGATGAATGAGCCAATTGGAAGCTGGGGATGACTAGGTGGCCAAATTGGCAATTTAGCCAGGACACCAGGGTTAACACCCTTACTTTTATGATAAGTGCCATGGGATGTTTAGTGATCACAGAGAGTCCAAACACCTGTTTAATGTCCCATCCAAATGGCAGCACCCTACACAGGGCAATGTCCCCAATCACTGCTCAGGGGCATTGGGAAAAATGTTTTAGACCAGAGAAAAGAGTGCCTCCTATTGGCCCTTCTACAGCACATCCAGCAGCATGTGGTGTCCCATCCAGGACCAACTCTGCTTTCCATCAGAAACAAACCAGCAGTGGGTTACAGGGCGGTATGCTGCAGGCTGAAAAGGTATGGTATTTGAATGCGTTCTGCACATGAAAACACTAGATTCACTTTTAACTTTGGGTCCGGCGCTTCCCATTGTGTCGTCCATTATTTCCAAAGCAATGTATAGAACGTTGGCGTTAATTCCTTACGTTCCATCAGTTGACACCTTACAATAAAACAAGCAGACATAGTCATTTCACAAGCTAGCTCTCTCAGAAAAGCACATGTTGTCCTGTCTGTTTGTTCTGATAGAAATGATGGTACTAATGTCATAGTATCCCAGACTTGTTTATGAATGTATTAACATGATCTTCTTTCGAACTGTAAAACTTATAGACTATAATTTCTTGAATCTACAACAACCAGACATACTATAACTTCTTGAATCTACAACAACCAGACAGACTATAATTTCTTGAATCTACAACAACCAGACATACTATAATTTCTTGAATCTACAACAACCAGACAGACTATAATTTCTTGAATTTACAACAACCAGACAGACTATAATTTCTTGAATTTACAACAACCAGACAGACTATAATTTCTTGAATCTACAACAACCAGACATACTATAATTTCTTGAATCTACAACAACCAGACAGACTATAATTTCTTGAATCTACAACAACCAGACAGACTATAATTTCTTGAATCTACAACAACCAGACAGACTATAATTTCTTGAATCTACAACAACCAGACATACTATAATTTCTTGAATCTACAACATCCAGACAGACTACAATTTCACAAGCTACATCTCTCAGAAAATGACCTATTGTTCAGGTGATAGAAATGACAATAATCTGAGTTTAACCCAGACTTGAACTGTATGTTTACCACAGTATAATAGCACCATTCAGTTCTCTCTGATCTCTCCATGACAGCTCTAACCTTCCACAATGAGCTGGAAGAACTTGGTGGTGTCTCCATACTCTGTGGTTGTTGCCATGCAGTTGAAGAGTCCTGGGTGGAGGTCCCTTAGGGCCTTGGTGATGGTGACCTTGGCCTCCCGACCAGCTCTAGGGCCTCCCGTCCAGCAGCTACGACACCGTCACAGGGGGTTTGGCGTAGATGGGACAGGACAGCACCATGTCACTGAACTCCTCCATTGTCACATTGTCTGTACCTGACAGATCTGTGAGGACAGCATGAGGAGAGGAATATTATATTATGATAAGGATCAATAGGGCTCTCCAACTTAATTGAGTGTGTGCTAAGGCATAAACAGATTTATCATGCTATGAATTATATTGTAAATGTACACTACTGTTCAAAAGTTTGGGGTCACTTAGAAATGTCCTTGTTTTTGAAAGAAAAGTACATTTTTGTCTTTTAAAATGACATAACATTTATCAGAAATACAGTGTAGACATGGTTAATGTTGTAAATGGCTATTGTGGCTGGAAATGAGATTTTTTGAAATGGATTTTTAATGGAATATCTACATAGGCGTACAGAGGCCCATTATCAACAACCATCACTCCTGTGTTCCAATGGCACATTGTGTTAGCTAATCCAAGTGTATCATTTTAAAAGGCTAATTGATCAATTTTGCAATTGTTAGCACAGTTGAAAACTGTTGTTGTGATTAAAGAAGCAATACAACTGGCCTTCTTTAGACTAGTTGAGTATCTGGAGCATTAGCATGTGTGTGTTTAATTACAGGCTCAAAATCTTCTGAAACTCGTCAGTCTATTCTTGTTCTGAGAAATGAAGGCTATTCCATGCGAGAAATTGCCAAGAAACTGAAGATCTCGTAAAACGCTATGTACTACTCCCTTCACAGAACAACGCTAACTGTCTCTAACTAGAATAGAAAGAGGAGTGGGTGGCCCCGGTGCACAACTGAGCAAGAGGACAAGTACATTAGAGTGTCTAGCTTGAGAAACAGACAAGTCCTCAACTGGCAGCTTCATTAAATAGTACCCTCAAAACACAAGTCTCAACGTCAGCAGTGAAGAGGCGACTCCGGGCTGCTGGCCTTCTAGGCAGAGTTGCTCTTTCCAGTGTCTGTGTTCTTTTGCCCAGCTTAATCTTTTCTTATTATTGACCAGTCTGAGATATGGCTTTTCTTTGCAACTCTGCCTAGAAAGCCAGCATCCTGGAGTCACCTCTTCACTGTTGACGTTGAGACTGGTGTTTTAGAACAATGAGTGAGTACAATTGAGAAAGCACTCAAGCTAAATTCCCTCATATTCTGATCCATGCTTCCTGAGAATGAGGACTGAGAATGAGGATTCGGAGTATGATAGATGTCTGTCCATCAGTCCTCACAGTGGACAATCAGCATCACAGAGGCTTTGATGCTGGGGTCTCTCTTTTGCTGGCAGGTGAAGGTGACCTGGTGGTCGGCCTGGGACACGTCCTGTACACACAGACTGCTGACATTCACCCTGTTCCCCTTGCCTAGGTTAACCTGAAGAAGTCACAAGCCCAAACGTATGCATATGGTTTAATAACACTTTGCTACCATGTGTTAAAGAAAATAAACAGAAAGATGAACAAAAAAAACATTCCACGTGTTTGATTTCTTGTTCCAAGCACCCGTATTACTTGTTTACAGAAGAAGATTTAGAGTTGAGAATGTTCCCTTCCTTTACTGAGACTAACCTACAACTCTTAGACCACACATAGCATGTTAAACCTGGAGCCTAGCACATGGTTCATAACAACTGGACCATTGTCATTTAGTTCCATTACTAGTGAGGATTAGGGTAGATTTATAGGACTATTGTTTAACCCATATTGTACGCTTTTTTCCACCTTCTAATATTTAATGGATTGAACTTGAATATGACAACTTTCAGGATGAATCAAACGACTGTTTTTGATTCATCAATATATATATAGATGTTTTTTTTTAATGATTTATACATACTTTCCCAACTCAGAAATGTACCTAAATAATCTACAGGATCAGAGAGTTTTTAAATCTACGTATTCTAGTTTGACGACAAATTTCATATTACATGTACACCATATTTGAATGGATGGCTTAAGATAAATGTACTGAAAACCCAAATGAATGAAAACTCCACGAGAAAATCTGTTGGCTAACAAGTGGCAGGATTTTCAGTGGTTGAATTAAATGTATTCAGCGTGTGCAAGGGAACCACGCCTGCAAAGCTCATTACCATAGCCATGGGAAAATCTGAATTAAACACATATATTAATAAAAATAATCATATTTGAAAATATTTTTTTTCTCACAAAAGTAGTGCACAGGGCCTTTACTAATCCTGTATTAGTGGACCGATGTAGCATGTGCAAAAAATAATAATTATATGCCTGTTATTTATCTGTATAAATTAAGTCTGAACACCAACTACATTTCCTAAGTCAGAATCGGTACATCCAAGACAAGAGAACAATATAATTTGTTATGGTGCCATTATAAAAACACCAGACATGATTACTGTACATGGGTGTTTTTAATATACTGTACTTACAGTAGCTTTTTATATCTGTTTGTAATTCATATCATCTGAATATGACATGCTGTGTGAAAGACAATATAATTTAGGGAAAATACTATAATTTGGTTGGGTGACTTGTGTTGGCTTTCCTCCAAGGCTTTTATTCTTCTGTTCTATTTTGTTTGTGTTTCCTGTTTAACTCTGTATACTGCATTCACACCTCAGACATGAAACATACCCATCTATAACAGGGCAAATTAATTTTACACCAAGCACTGGTACTCACTGTGCTGGAAAAACATTGTCTTAGAGCTGAAAGGGGATAGTTTCCTTGGTGGTTATTTACCTGCTGCTAGTTGACACAAACAGTCCAGGAAGAGAAGCGGGGGAAGGGCTCTTATCAGACGGTTTATTTTCATCCTGATGGCTGAGACCTAGAGGAGGAAGCCAGGGGACAATAGTATTTCTTAGCTGACAGAAATAGCTTCCCTCTGCAGTGCCTGTGGTCAAGTGGTAACACTGCTAGCTCTTAGCACATCAGCTGTATAATGACCATGGAGACCTGAGGGTTTGATTCCCAAGCTGCATCCAATCTTCCCACTGTGTCTCCTCTTCACATATCTCTGCTCCTGTGTTTCTAAGCTGTCCAAACAAGAGAGAGAGAGAGAGGCGAGGAGAGCAGGGATATGAAGTGCCATCATCAGTCCAGGAGATTGTGAACAACACGATAACAGATGGGCATCAGAAGGGAAACAACAAGATGTCAAGTGACACAGCACATTATGTTTGATTTGGCATGATGGATTTAGTCAGGCTTGGTCCAGAGACTGACACAGTACACTCTCCCCATAGGAGAATCCTTTGAAGAACCCCTTTTGGTTGCAGGTAGAACCATTTTGGCTTCCACGTAGAAGGGTTCTACATGGTACCCAAAATGGTTCTACCTGGAACCAAAAAGGGTTCTCCTATCGGGGACAGCTGAAGAACCCTTTTGGAACCTTTTGATAACTGTTGAGATTTTAGACAGCTTTCAGGTATTTACAGCCCTGTTGCCCCCTCCAGTGCTGAGATAGTGGGAGTGCAGTTAGATACTACATCTCCCTGTCACTGTCATCAGTTCTCTCTACCTGATAGGTGTCTTCATAGTTTGTGGGTGTGTCTACTGGTTTTGGTTTGTAATTCTCCTCCATAAAATAACTTCAGGCAACAGTCACGTTTCCGTAAAGTGTTTATGAGAATATAAGGATATATTCCATTCATAAGATATATTTTTCCCATTTGCATTACCGTCTGCTGTCGCAGTGTTACAGATGGCCAGGTAAATGAAGCAGGCTGGATCTTCTATTGTTTTATGCCTGTGTCCTGACCGGGTGATCTAA
This sequence comes from Oncorhynchus mykiss, assembly GCF_013265735.2. NCBI lineage: Eukaryota > Metazoa > Chordata > Actinopteri > Salmoniformes > Salmonidae > Oncorhynchus > Oncorhynchus mykiss. The sequence goes on from NC_048588.1 coordinate 18,746,580, forward strand.
CATGTGATGCTACATCCTTCACAATGATAAACACACATCTAGTTGAATAGTTTGATTTTGACTTTGCAGTTGAGGTGGATTGCTTGGTCAGAAGCTAAGATTGTTGTCATAAAAATATTATCAACAATCACTGTATGCTCTTAATCACCTATCTCATTTCTTTTCGCGTTGAGGAAAGAGGATGACGATAAGGTTAATTGCATGTATGTAAATCATTATGTTTCTCTCTGTTGGCACTCCCCATCCATTCGATACAAACAAAGCATAAATACCCAACAAGTATTAGTCATTCAGTTAAAAGACCTGCAATAGAAATACTGGTATTTATTGGTCTCTTCCAGCTTGGTCCTTGTTGAATGCCAAGAGTGTGCAAAGTTGTCATCAAGGCAAAGGGTGGCTACTTTAAAGAATCTAAAATATAGTAACAACTTTTTTGGTTACTACATGATTCCATATGTGTTATTTCATAGTTTTTATGTCTTCACTATTATTCTACAATGTAGAACATAGTAAAAAATAAAGAAAAACCCTTGAATGAGTAGATGTGTCCAAACTTTTGACTGGTACTGTATTTTGGGTTGAATGTGTTGTTCTGTTTATCTGAGTCCTTCTATTATGCAATGACAAGGCACTTGAGATGCTTCACGCTTGTGTTTAATATGTAAGCCTTTTGGGATGTTGAAACTTTGCATTGGTGACCTGCTGACCAGAGCAGTGCTTACACAGCTGCAGAGGAGCTGTCTGTCTGACAGTGACAGGGGAGTTACAGCACAGTCCCAGCAGTAACACTATTGAGGACTGAGAGGGGACACACACAGACACAGAGGCAGGGATGGAAGAGTCTGGGCCTACACTGGCATCTGGGCCCACTTCTAATTCTAGTCCACCTATAATGGAGGAGTCTAGTGCCAAACTGTTCTGCTGCCGCTGGGTAAGGCACAGAATCCCCCTGGCACATAGAGAGGAGCTCTACCACATTCTCCGGATGACTGGACCCTTGGTAAGGACTGGCACTTGCCCACCGAGCCTGTTGTGTGTTATTGTGTTTCCCAAATGGCACCATATACTCCCTATATAGAACACTACTTTTGACCAGGTAGTGCATTATAAAGGGAATATAGGGTGCTATTTGGGACACAACTATTGTGTGGCACTGTTTGGAGTGGATAGCTCTGTTGTCAGGGTTATAGGTAGATTACTCTGTGAGAGTGAAATACTAGGCTACAGGATGTACTGTGCAGTGCATACTAATGGCACTATGATTTATTCAAAGTACACTCCGAGGGCCACTAAAGCCCATCAGAACTAGTGTTTCAAGTATATTTCTCTTGATTGACTTAGAAGTAATGTCTGTCCCACTGGGCAGAGACATCAGTTCAGCGTCTAGTTTTGATTTACATTTGGTTGAGTTGTCAACTATTGTGAATTCAACGTGAAATTAACAAAACATTTCACCATGTCATTGGATTTAGGTTCAAAGTGAGGTGAAATGTCTTTACGTTGATGACTTTTAGCAAATCCAATGAGTTTTCCACATTGATTCAACATCATCACATAGATTCTTGGGCTTTTGCCCAGTAGGGTGTTAGTTATTGTTTATGAGTGTTGTCTTCCCCTAGCTGCTATCTCGAATCCTAAACTACCTGCTTCCGTTTGTCATCACTATGTTCTGTGGTCGCCTGGGGAATGAGATGTTAGCTGGCTATGGCCTGGCCTGCGCGGTGAGTCAATCCTCTGGCTATGTTGTGTACTCTGCTGGGATCTATCAGCTTAGATAAGAAAATGTCCCTCAGTATGTGGTTGGAGAGGAAAGGAGGGAGAATGGAAAGAAATATTACATCACCTCAGGTCCCTACATATTCTGGTATTCCTTTGAAGAACCACAAGGAAGGGGATAATAATAATCAATAACCAATTATCATAAAAAAACATTAACATACTGTAAGAATGTAAATCTTTATGTAATCGTGTGCTGTAAATGTGTTTGATGGTCATCTTCTTTAGACTATTAATGTTACGACTGCAGCAACAGGAGGTGGACTTGCCTTAGCATGTGACACGTTGGTATCTCAGGTATGTACGTGTAAATGAAACATGCAGTAGTTGAAGTATACGTTACTGTTGAAATATATGCAACTGTCAGAGTCTGTGACCCTAACGATAATGTCTTATGTCATTCACGCTGTTGTGTGTGTGTGTGTGTGTGTGTGTGTGTGTGTGTGTGTGTGTGTGTGTGTGTGTGTGTGTGTGTGTGTGTGTGTGTGTGTGTGTGTGTGTGTGTGTGTGTGTGTGTGTGTGTGTGTGTGTGTGTGTGTGTGTGTGTCTGAGCAGACATTTGGTGGTAAGAACCTGCAGCGTGTGGGGGTGATTCTCCAGAGGAGTGTGTTGATCCTACTGCTCTTCTGTCTCCCCTGCTGGGCCATGCTCCTCAACACCCAGTCTATCCTGCTGGCTCTGGGCCAGGAGCCTGAAGTGGCCAGGTCAAGTCAATGCTATTTTTTATTTTTTATTTCACCTTTATTTAACCAGGTAGGCCATTTGAGAACAAGTTTTCATGTACAACTGCAACCTGGCCAAGATATAGCAAAGCAGTGCGACACAAACAACAACACAGAGTTGCACATTAACAAACGTACAGTCATTAACACAATAAAAAAATCTATATACAGTGAGTGCAAATGTAGTACGATTAGGGAGGTAAGGCAATAAATCGGCCATAGTGGTGAAATAATTACAATTTAGCAATTAAACACTGGAGTGATAGATGTGCAGAAGATGAATGTGCAAGTAGAGATACTGGGGTGCAAGTAGAGATACTGGGGTGCAAAGGAGAAAAAATTACCCGGAGCCAGTGGGTTTGGCGACGAATATGTAGCAAGGGCCAGCCAACGAGAGCATACAAGTCGCAGTGGTGGGAAGTATATGGGGCTTTGGTGACAAAACGGATGGCACTGTGATAGACTACATCCAATTTTCTGAGTAAAGTGTTGGAGGCTGTTTTGTAAATTACATGGCCGAAGTCAAGGAAGAAGCCGATTCTAGATTTAATTTTGGATTGGAGATGCTTAATGTGAGTTTGGAAGGAGAGTTTACAGTCTAACCAGACACCTAGGTATTTGTAGTTGTCCACATATTCTAAGTCAGACTCGTCCAGAGTAGAGATGCTGGACGGGCGGGCAGGTGCGGGCAGCGATCGATTGAAGAACATGCATTTGGTTTTACTTTCATAAGAGCAGTTGTTGGCCACAGAAGGAGTGTTGTATGGCATTGAAGCTTGTCTGGAGGTTTGTTAAAACAGTGTCCAAAGAAGGGCCAGAAGTATACAGAATGGTGTTGTCTGCGTAGAGATGGATCAGAGAATCACCAGCAGCAAGAGCAACATCATTGATGTATACAGAGAAAAGAGTCAGCCAGAGAATTGATCGCGTACATCTCGGTCACGTACACATATTTTGCAGATGTTATTGCAGGTGCAGCAAAATGCTTATGGTTCCAGCTCCAACAGTGCAGTAATACCTAACAATATAAAGCAATACACACAAATTCCACAAAATTAAAAGAAAGGAATTAAGAAATATCAGAACAAGCAATGTCAGAGTCCAGAATATAAATATACGTGTATATGTATATGATGGTGTGTATAGACAGTATTGATAGTATATGAATAGAAAAGGTGTCCACAGCAGTATTTATATAAGATGATCATTGACTAGAATACACTATATACATATGAAGAGGGTAAAGCAGTAATGTACAGTACCAGTCAAAAGTTTATACATTTGAAGGTCAGTAATGATCAGTCATGAAGGTCAGTCAATGTGGAAAATTTCAAGAACTTTGAAAGTTTCTTCAATTGCAGTCATAAAACCCATCAAATGCTATGATGAAACTGTCTCTCATGAGGACAGCCACAGGAAAGGAAGACCCAGAGTTTCCTCTGCTACAGAGAACAAGTTCATTAAAGTTACCAGCCTCACAAATTGCAGCCCAAACGAATTCTTCACAGAATTCAAGTTACAGACACATCTCATCAACTTCTCATAGGAGATTTACTGATTTACTGCAAAGAAACCATTTCTAAGGGACACCAATAATAAGAAGAGACTTGCTTGGGCCAAAAAACACAAGCAATGGAGATTAGAACAGTGGAAATCTGTTTTGGACTGAGTCCAAATTTGAGATTTTTGGTTCCAACCACTGTATGTTTGGGAGACGCAGAGTAAGTGAATGGATGATCTCTGTATACGTGGTTCCCACCGTGAAGCATGAAGGAGGTGTGATGGTGTGGGGTTGCTTTGCTTGTGACACTGGCAGTGATTTATTTAGAATTCAAGGCACACGTAACCAGCATGGCTACCACAGCATTCGGCAGCAATATACCATCCCATCTTGTTTGTGCTTATTGGGACTAACATTTGTTTTTCAATAGGAAAATGTCCCCAAAACACACCTCCAGGCTGTGTAAGGGCTATTTGACCAAGAAGGAGAGTGATGGAGTACTGCATCAGATGACCTGGCCTCCACAATCACCCGACCTCAAACCCAATTGAGATGTTTTGGGATGAATTGGACCGAGGAGTGAAGGAAAAGCAGTGCTCAGCATATGTGGGAACTCCTTCAAGACTGTTGGAAAAGCATTACTCATGAAGCTGGTTGAGAGAATGCCAAGCTGTCTTTTTTTAACTAGGCAAGTCGGTTAAGAACAAATTGTTATTTACAATGACAGCTTACCCCAGCCAAACCCTAACGACACTGGGCGCCACCCTATGAGACTCTCAATCACAGACAGTTGTGATACAGCCTGGAATTGAACCAGGATCTGTAGTGACACCTCTAGCACTGAGATGCAGTGCCTTAGACCACTGCGCCACTCAGGAGCCCCAGTCATCAAGGCAAAGGGTGGCTACTTTGAAGAATCTCAAATATAAAATATATTTTGATATGTTTAACACTTGTTGTTCCTGATCAGGTCACATGGTCAGGAAATATATGAGGCCCTACTCAAAGCACAGATACAGCTGATGCACGGTGCCGTGCCTCTGATGATGGGTAAAGATATGTGCTTGTTTGTATGCTAGTTGGGGAGAACAGAACTCTTCATTCTCTTAGCTGCAATAACACCATCTCTGGCTGCTCTCAGCATCAAATGTGGCCCCTGGCAATTCCACAAACACTCCATTCAGTGGAAACGCCAGCAATGTTTTCACAGCCAATTGACCTACTCAATGAGATGTACAGATTGCTGTTCGTTTCTAGATGCAATAAACATTTTGACACTGCTGCCTGAATAGGGGACTTTTATGGACAACATAATGGTAAATGGATAGAGTGTAGCAGTGTGTGGTGTGTATAGGGTTAATACATGGAAACACGTGTAGTAATTTAGTGTGATTTAACAGTGAATATATGCTCTGTATTTTAGGATAGCACAGCTGTATGTCATCGCCTACCTACCTGCAGTGCCAGTGAGTTGTCTGTTTTATCAAACACCTACTTGTTTAGACTGGCTTCAATTTAGTCTGTTTTCAACTCGCTGGCTCCATTAACCTATTCTTATTAGATGAATAGAACATCCTCTCCTCCCTGTCTTTGTCATTTACTCTGTATCTCTTTATTTTAGGCTATTTTCCTGCATCAACTTCAGGCTTCTTATCTCCAGAACCAGGTACACTGACCGTGCTGCTGGGCTACAACTGACTTGTTTTGTTTCTCACACCTCATCGCATCCATAGAAATAAGAATGAATAGAATGGCCTTGGAAGCTCTTACCCTGGCAATTGACTGGTAAACTCATAGGTACACTCGCAATGGCTGCCAAGTATTGTAATGCAATAATTTTCATGTTATTTTGGAATGTTCTATCAAGTGATGCTGGATTACAATGGTAATGTAGCATGTTCATTCAAATGATGCTAATTGAGGTGGCTCATGTTTTTTTTGTAATGTCAGTTGAGTTGACTCAACAAATCACAGCACAGATTGAAGGGTACACTTCCTGATTTTACTTCCTGGCATGGGTATACTCAAAATGGCTGCCAGTCCACCCATTATGCCATCAATGACTTATATGGAGATGCCCTTTCTATTAATTCTTATTTCTATGATGGCATCCTCATCCCAGTCTCTTGTATATCATCTGGGTTAAGGAGTAAGACAATCATAGGTGTGATTCTGATGTTTATAATCATATCAACGAGTGTGTTTCTGTGCTCAGGGGATAATACTGCCTCAGATGTACACAGCAGCAGCGGCCAACATCGCCAATGTGGTGACAAACTATATCCTGCTCTACTGGATGGACCTGGGAGTTATGTAGGTGTGCTCACACAATAACATTAATAACAGTGCCATATTCTTAACAGTCAGTCACATAGTCAGGGTATCAAGTATGTACCTCCCAGTGTAAGTATGCAATGCTCATTATCATTTCATGGAGTGTGTTTCTGTTTGTTTGTTTGTGTGTTTGTTTTCTAGAGGGTCGGCAGCAGCTAATACCCTTTCCCAACTCTACATATGTTCCTTCTTATTTGCTTACATTTGTTGGAAGAAGCTACATGTGAAAACATGGGGAGGTAATAGAACGTTCACATCTCTGTGATTGTGCCTGATGAATGTGACCCACTGAAATCGACTGGTTTGTGTTGGGATGAACAGGCCATTGTCTCTCCCTACAGGCTGGACTACAGAAGCGCTGCAGGAGTGGGGCTCTTATATGAAACTAGCCATCCCCAGTACACTGATGCTGTGTTTCGAATGGTGGATCTATGAGCTTGGGGGGTTCCTTGCAGGTACATTTCAGCTCTTAAGGTTAACACCAATGAACCAATGAACAGTCACATTCCAAAGGCCAAAAGAACCATATTTATGTAACATCCACCTCTGCATTCTTCCCCCTCTCTCTTTCCTTCTCTCTTTCTCAGGCATGCTGAGTGAAGTGGACCTGGCTGCGCAACACGTGGTCATAATGCTGGCTTTCATCAACTACATGGTACTGTGTACAGAACTCCTTTACACACCCACCCTAACAGTCCTATCATGGAAACCAAACAAAACCCAATGCCCTGGCTATCCAGTCCAAATAAGTTGAAGAATAACCCAAAATTGTAGGCTACAGATCAAAGTAAAATTTGAGGCGAAAACACACATTAACTTTGTTTGAGGCATGGTTAGACTAAGACAGCAAGATGTTTATGAGGTGTCTAGTTAATGTGTTGTGTTGTGTGGGTAAAGTTCCCCCTGGGGATCCAGGCTGCAGCATGTGTTCGTGTGGGGAACGCCCTGGGGGCCGGAGACACAGCCGGGGCCATCCTCACCAGCAAGGTGTCCCTTGCCCTGTCAGGTCAGCTCATATGGCCCTGGTTTAAACCATCTATGGTGAACTAAAATGACAATAATTACTTTGACAAACTAGTAGTTATTTTGCAGTAATGCTTGGTCTTTTACCTCTGTCCCATGCTCTAGGTTCAATGGCAGTAATTCAGGGAATCATGCTGATCTCTACTAAAACAGTAATCGGCTTCATGTTTACTTCTGATGCGTAAGTACACATACATACATATATACATATACACACATATTCAACATATTGATTCAAGTCAAGACAGTCCCAAATTGGAACCTGACCATCTCAATAACCATGCTCTCTTTCCTTTTCAGGCAGATCATAGATCTGGTCTCTCAACTTCTCAATGTGTACTGTGTTCTTCAGTTCTTTGATGGGCTAGTGGTAAGTGCACTCAAGTGGTTTGTAACCATTGAAAAATGAATAACATTTTATGCAATAACACTGCTATAATAAGAAGTCATTAATATACAGTGGAATAAGAGAGATAGTCTGTGTATTTGTCCGGGACCCAGGAACATTGGTTGAATGAGTGATAAGCCATGAAACCTGGTAACAGTGTTTGTCTCTCTCTGTTAACACCCACTAATCGGAGATTTGTCTGTCTGTCCCAGTGTGTGTGTATGGGAATCATCCTGGGCACGGGCAAACAGAAGATAGCAGCGATGGCTAATCTCATCACCTACTACTGCGTGGGCCTTCCACTGGGCATCTCTTTGATGTTTGCAGCTGGCCTCAGGGTTGTAGGTATGTACTCAGTTCTGAATTTTATGAAAACCAAACACAATTTTAGACATTATTTTCATGACCAGAGGTCTTTGGTCATTCTTACTGCCTTGCCATATACTTGCAACAGAAGTATGGTTATGATCAAATTCAAAAATTTGGTACAAAAACATTCAGAAAAATAGTTGCTCTCACTAGCAATTAAGAATCATGAATAGCAGATCTATTCTGTATTGAAGATGACACAATGTTCTCTGTCCTTGGTCAAAGCTCCTCTCCTCTCCTCTCCTCTCCTCTCCTCTCCTCTCCTCTCCTCTCCTCTCCTCTCCTCTCCTCTCCTCTCCTCTCCTCTCCTCTCCTCTCCTCTCCTCTCCTCTCCTCTCCACAGGGTTCTGGTTAGGCCTGTTAATCTGTGTAATTCTACAGTCCAGCTTCTTCATCACTGTCATCTTCAGGCTCGACTGGAGGAAAATGACAGAGAAGGTACGTCACCAGTGGCTTTTCACTTCCCTATCTTGGACATACAGGGACTCAGGTAATTGAGAGACTGACAGCCCATACCTCTATCTTTATGGTTACTGTGAAGCATAGTAGTGGCCTGGGGCGGCCTCTATCTTTATGGTTACTGTGAAGCATAGTAGTGGCCTGGGGCGGCCTCTATCTTTATGCTTACTGTGAAGCATAGTAGTGGCCTGGGGCGGCCTCTAGCTTTATGGTTACTGTGAAGCATAGTAGTGGCATGGGGCGGCCTCTATCTTTATGGTTATTGTGAAGCATAGTAGTGGCCTGGGGCGGCCTCTATCTTTATGGTTACTGTGAAGCATAGTAGTGGCCTGGGGCGGCCTCTATCTTTATGGTTTCTGTGAAGCATAGTAGTGGCCTGGGGCGGCCTCTATCTTTATGGTTACTGTGAAGCATAGTAATGGCCTGGGGCGGCCTCTATCTTTATGGTTACTGTGAAGCATAGTAGTGGCCTGGGGTGGCCAATATCTTTATGGTTTCTGTGAAGCATAGTAGTGGCCTGGGGTGGGTGAAGGAAAATGTTTGCTGTCAGCATCATGGAGTTGAACTGTTTGTGACAGGCTGTGAAACGAGCTGGAAAGGCTGGACATATGGTGTCAATGAGGAGTATAGTTGCACCTGACCACACAGAGAACAATGGCAGGGTGAGTAGAAAATGTTGCTCAGTCCTATTTTTTATGTTATTTATACTATACTCTCGCAAATAACCTTGTTCTAACCCAGATTGTGCCTGCTTCCACACCCAGACAGTGAATGGATACATGTCAGTGAGTGCTGAGGGCCAGGGGGACCTCAGGGGAAGCAATTTGACCCCAGAGGTGCAGAAGGAGGATGGGAGCCCCAGAGCTCTGCTCTCTACCACCCAGCTGGTCCTGAGGAGAGGTTTCACCGTACTGGCTGCCATTGTCATCCTAGCTGTGGGGACAAGTGTCCATCTTCTACTGCCTCTACCAATCAGCTCATGGCGCAATCTGAGTGTAGACTGGAGCAACACTACCTTTACCACTACCTACCCCCCTGAACTCACCCCGTCAACAGTTCTCATCTAGGAGTAATACCTGGGCGATCCAGAACAGACCCTGTAGCAAGACAGTCATAGTGTGCTGTGTCACTGAATCTGTTATTACACCAATTATTAAACGTGAATCAGATTTTTCCTGCAATCTAGAGCTATAATCATTATGTATATTTTTCTGTAGGTTATCTATGCATACCTCTTACCTTGTTCAATTGTCATTTTAATTAATGATGCAAATTGATTCTTTAAGAAATGTTATGCCTTCAGTACATTTAGTAAGGGCTTGCTTTTCTAAAGTGTAGCAACCTTGGCAGCAGGCATGCCCAGCTAAGATACAGTAATTAGACAAGCTACTCTAACTTGATTGATAGCCTGACATGGTTTGTTAGCTACACTCGTTGGCTGTCCCCCTAGGAGAACCCTTTGAAGAGCCCCTTTTGGTTCCAGATAGAATCCTTTTTGGTTCCAGGTAGAACCCTTTTGGGTTCCATGTAGAGGGTTCTACATAGAACCAAAAAGAGTTCTGTCCTACAAAAAGGGTTCAACTTGGAACCAAAAAGGTTTATCCTATGGGGACGACCTCAGAACTCTTTTGTGATCCTTTTTTCTAAAAGTGTAGGTATGAAGTTGGGAATCTATCTAGCTGGTTAGCTAATGCCAATTTCAAAAACTTGCTGGGTGGCTAGTATTACAGAGAAACAACAAAGCATTTTTGATTTGATATATTCATCAAGAAGGAATCAATAGGCTACACAGCTTGATCAAATTCATTTACAATTATACCCTTCTGCACATCACCGGCATCACTCTCTCTCTCCTACTCTACTGCATGCAGTAGAGTATCTAGCTTCCTGCCTAGGCATTTCTTTGCTCTGTGCACCTTGGAGGGAACCACTTACTAGAAAGACTAAAGGGGGGTTTGGGGTGTTCTCTTTGCCTGGTCCAGTCAGTGTACTGTAAAATACTGTAAAAATTTGACAAATCTGAGGGGGCACGTGCACCCTATGGGTTTGGAATGAATGAATAGAATGCAATACAAACATTTAGAATGGTACAGTGTGAGTCTGTCTTTACTTTTTAGTTTACAATATATCATATTACCATGAGAAAACATTAGGTTTGATTGGTTTGTGTAATCAGCTCACAGTGTGATACAGTTTCATTCAGATGATTAATGAAAAGGTCCAGAATTAGTAACCCCTTGGCTCCTCACAGACCAACAGTACTGGAATTTTGGCACCATACTGTAGTTTGGCCAGCTCCTCTTCACTCCTATCTTCTCTGCTTCGTTGCTTAGGTGGTCCTCTGACCACTCTCACTGAGTGGAGCTATCTCTGGAACCCATTCATTTTAAGACTGGAACATTTTCTCTGGAACTCACTCTGTGTTCATCAAGTGAGGTTGGTGAGCAGTAGGTTGATGATGATTCCCAGGGCTAGGATGAAGAGCATGACACACAGAGCCAGGGCCCTCCGCATTATCAGGGCCCTGTGGGCCAGCAGTGCCCCCACCTTGTTGAGGGCCACCCTGTCCCCAGCCTCACCATCAGCCTCAGCCCCATCTTCAGCCAGGGCATTTCTGTCTTTGTGGCCCTCACATGGAGCTGAATCATTTGAATGGGCCTCTGGGGCCATGTCTGTCACACATAAACACACCTATTAGACAGAGCATTATTTCTTACATAAACACAAATAAAATTATACCTTTGTAAAGCCATAGAGAGAGTTATGATGAACAGTAAAGTGAAGGGTCAATGATTGATGTAGACTTTCTTACCCATGTCTGTAGAGTTCCCCTGTATCCCAGCTCTGATCTGGGCCTGCAAACAACCCAACACATCATTAAGATCCCCTTCAAGGCATTTACATTAAATTAAATAAAGACTTGAGGGTTATGCCTGTGTTCACCTCTACAGTGGCTTTCTTCCAGTTCATTCTGGATAGATAGACGATGAGGAAGGAGGACTGTAGGAACACACAGGTAAACAGACCGGTCCACAGGCCTGGGAAGGGAGAGGACGCATAACAGTAACAGTCAAAGAAGAGAAGACAACTGAAAGAGGCAGTAGGGAGATTGGCGGCAGTTTGTCTTCGCTTAAGCCAACTTGTCACCTTGCTACACAAACCAACAATGTGATGTTGTTAAAATACGAAACAGTCAGGTGCCCAGGTGCAATATTGGAGCAATCAAAAGACTGAAAAAGAAATGTGATACTGTATTACCCCATAAATTCATAGGACAAAATTCAGAATATGTTATAGATGTTCTTACCCATGATTCCTAGCTTGGCAGCAAACATCAGGGACACTCCAATAGGAAAGCCAACCCCATAGTAACCCAGGATGTTGCATATCGCCCCAACCTTCTGCTTCCCTGCCCCCCTTATAATACTACCTGAGGCAGCCTGGGGAAACAGGAGAACCAGACACGGTTACTGTTCCACTATAAACATGTGTGCAGTGCCTTCAGAAAGGATTCACAGCCCTTTACTTTTCCAAATGTGTTACAGGCTGAATTTAAAATGTATTAAATTGAGTTGTTTTGTCACTGGCCTGCACACAATACGCCATAATGTCAAAGTGGAATTATGTTTTATTTTTATTCATTTTTTATTAATAAATAAATAAAAAATGAAAAGCTGAAATGTCTTGAGTAGAGAAATATTCAACCTCTTTGTTATGGCAAGCTTAAATAAGTTCAAGAGTAAAAATGTGCTTAACAACTCACGTAAGTTTCATGGACTCACTCTGTGTGCAATAATAATGTTAGACATGATTTTTGAATGACTATCTCATCTCTGTACGCTACACATACAATTATCTGTAAGGTCCCTCAGTCGAGCAGTAAATTGCAAACATAGATTTAACAACAAAGACCAGGGAGTTTTTCCAATGCCTCGCAAAGAAGGGCACTGATTGATAGATGGGTAAAAATAAAAAAGAATGGTGAAGTTATCAATTACACTTTGGATGGTGTATCAATACACCCAGTCGCTACAAGAATACAGGCGTCATCCCTAACTAAGTTGCCGTAGAGGGGAAAAAAATGCTCAGGGATTTCACCATGACCCCAATGGTGACTTTTAAACAGTTACAGAGTTTACTGGCTATGATAGGAGAAAACCTCATTGACAGAGTAAAAAGCTGGAAGCCTGTACAGAATACAAATACTCATGCATCCTGTTTGCAACAAGGCACTAAAGTAATACTACAAAAAAATGTGGCAAAGCAATTAACTTTTTCTCCTGAATACAAACTATTATGTTTAGGGCAAATCCAATACAACACATTACTGACTAACCCTGTCCATATTTTCAAGGATAATGGTGGCTGCATCATGCTATGGGTATGCTTGGAATTGTTAAAGGACTGGGAGTTTTCAGGATAAAAAATAAATGGAATGGAGCATAGCACAGGCAAAATCCTAGAGAAAAACCTGGTTCAGTCTACTTTCCACCAGACACTGGGAGAGGAATTTACCTTTCAGCAGGACAATAACCTAAAACACAAGGCCAAATCTACACTGGAGTTGCTTATCAAGAAGACAGTGAATGTTCATGTGGTAAGGACAAATGCTGGATATGAAAAGCAGGTACAGAGAGTTGACATTTAATTTAGCACAAACATGGAACAGGACAGGAACAGCGTCAGAACCAGGTAAGACAAAGATATACGACAATTAATGCTGATGTGGGGGACAACCTAGAGAACAGACAGATATAGGGGAGGAAATAAACACAGGTGAGTGAGTCCAGGTGAGTGTAATGAATCGCTGATGCGAGTGACGAGGGGAGCAGGTGTGCATAATGATGGTGGCAGGAGTGCGCAATGCAGGGAGCAGGTGTGACAGTTTCGACTTAAATTGACTTGAAAATCTAAGACCTGAAAATGTTTGTCCAGCAATGATCAACAACCAATTTGACAGGGCTTGAATAATTTAGAAAATTGTAATGGGCAAATGGTGCACAATTCAGGTGTGGAAAGCTCTTAGAGACCCAGAAATACTCACAGCTATAATCGCTGCCAAAGGTGCTTCTACAAAATTTTAAAATTCAGGGGTGTGAATACTTATGTAAATAAGGCATTTCTGCATTTAATTTTCAATACATTTGGAAATATTTCTAAAAACAAGTTTTCACTTTGTCATTATGGAGTATTGTGTGTAGATAGGTGAGAAAAAAACATATATTTCATCCATTTTTAATTCAGGCTGTAACACAACAACATGTGGAATAAGTCAAAGGGTATGAATACTTTCTGAAGGCACTGTATATACAGGTAACTTCCAAAATAAAGGAAACACTTGAGTAAATGAGGGATGCAAAGTATATTGGGAGATTAAGGTAAAGGTTAAAAAATATATTGAAAGCAGGTGCTTCCACACAGGTGTGGTTCCTGAGTTAATGAAGCAATTAACATCCCATCATGCTTAGAGTCATGTATAAAACTGCCCATTATTTTCGCTACCATGGCTAGAAGAAGAGATCTCAGTGACTCCCTCCACCTCTAGAAATTATGCCAAGGTGCATTGAAACTGTTCTGGCTCGTGGTGGCCCAACATCCTATTAAGACACTTTATGTTGGTGTTTCCTTTATTTTGGCAGTTACTTTTAGATACATAAATACCTTTGATATTATAAAAAGTGGATCCATATAAGTTGTGATACAGTAGAAGCATTGACTCCTTACCGATATTGCATATAACAGAAGAAAAGGGGCGTAGAAAGCCATAACTTGAGCAACCCTCTCTCTGATCTGCCTGTTGGTAGAAATTCAGGGTGAATAAATACATTCAGTTATGTAGAATCAATGACAGAGACACCTCACCCTAGTTAAAGTGTAAAGGAATATGTAAGCAAAGTTCATGACAGTGTACGTCTGTATTACAGTGAGTGACTTAGTTATGTCATAGAGAAAGGTTATTAATGTTCACTCTCATACACAGGTCTGGTGATAACGATACAATAAAACACACCAGTGATGTAGTAAAACACAACAAACTGTTGCCATGGTGACGATCAACAGATCCCAAAGCCACAGGAACAAATCTGGAGTGGTAAATTACCATAGACTACATTACTCACTCATCATATGTAAAGACGTAGGAGATTTTGTCCTTTAGTATCCCAACAAGAACCGACAAGCACACAGAAACGGACCCTGGACAGAGACAACAGATCATGCACAGACGGAACACATATCTCCAGTAAAACTTTGAATCCTTTAATTATTGTATGAATGCTTCATTTGCTGTTGTCAAGCTTTGAAATATCATTTGAGGTGTTTGGCAGGCACATGTACCAGCACAGAACATGGCCAGCTTGGCAGACAGCTTGGCCTGCTCTGTATCTCCAGCCCCCAGAGCACTGCCCACCCTCACACTGCCTGCCACACTGAACCCTAGAGGGAACTGACAACACACACACACACACACGCACACGCACACGCACACACACACACACACACACACACACACCATGATCAATCTCTGGGACTGCAACCAGATCATTCACTTCCTATGTGCCTGGTGTGAATATATAGTATGATGGATGAACATTTGCCGAAAAGTTCAAGTAAATCTCAACTATATATTTACCATGTAGCAAATGCTTGCCAGTTCGAAGACGACTGATTGTGCTCCAAGCTCCACCTCACTTATCAGACCTGCCATTGAGAGGTAGTGAGACAGGATATCAAACCAAAGTAGAAACACTGTAGTATCTAAACAGTTTGTAATGTGTAGAAGTATCCACAAGAAAATAGTCAAATATAGAGCAACATTTCACTTTAAAAAAATAGATCAATGGCATTCACAGACATCAAAACAACCCAAATATCTATCTGTCCTACCTGCTAGAAAGCCTCCAATCTCATAAGTCCACCACTCCACACACAGCATGATCATGCTAGGAATAGCCAGGTGGATGTAGGTGCCCCAGTCTTCCAAGCACTCCCAAGACCAACCTACAGGGGAACACAAGGCTCGTCCCTGAAAGGTTCATGCTAATGTTCTCTCAGAAGGTGTTTGGGTCTAAACCAAAACCATGCTGTGTTAATACATTAGGAAGCCACAAACAGAGCACTTGGTTTGACATGGCGCTGCTGTTCCCCTCAATAAATGCATACTAATAAATGTCTCATTCAGATCAAATGGTCAGGTTATAATTCTCTTTGCAGGGTGACTGACCTGAGGTCTAGGTTAGCTCTAACCTGATTCTGTAGATATCTGGCCTCCAGCTGATAAATAAATGTGGCCTGTTAAAAAATAAATGATAAACATGTTTTAGTAAGTTATTGACATGGGAGATTAATTATTTTCTTAATTGATTGTGTGCAAGTGTGTCTGGGTAGATAGATAGGTATACTCACTGGGAGTGCTGGCATAAAAATCTTCACATACACCTGAGACAGCCTAAAGTGAAATAGGAGAGCTCTGTCAGAATGATCCAAAACAATAATCACATTCTACAAACCAATCTCTACATGTCACTTTGTGAATGAGAGAAAACAGCCAAATTCAGAGATCTAGTCTGCGTCCCAAATGGAATCCTATTCCCTATGGGCCCTGGTCAAAAGTAGTGCACTATATAGGGAATAGGGTGCAATTTTAGACATCTATTAGATCTGGGGTAACTGTTTGCAGTGACTGGAGGGGTCTGATCTACCTGGCGACCTCTGGGCTCTGTTTGACAGCCAGGAGGATTGGTTCTGTGTTGATGAGAACAGCCCAGCATGGGAAACAGGCCAGAAGTTGAATGAGGATGGCTCTCTGTACAATGACCCCAACTTTCAAGAGGTTACGGCTCCCAAAAGTCTGCAAGGAACCATAATCAAGTTCACCTTTGAGTGGCACGGCAGGATAATGTAGCTCTGGTCCAGGGCGTTAAATGCTCCTTGCTGAAGCTGAGCCCCAGCAAGCCGCGTGTGACCCCCTGGACCAGAGCTAGGGTGAAGGCACCTTTGATAACATTTTGGAGACAGTGCTCTGTGTTAGGAGGAGGAAACAGACCAGGTTTCATTCCTACCTGAGATATGAGTGTGTCACAAGCTGATGATAAACCATACCCAATGGAGACACCTGTAACATTAATCACCTGGAAGACCAGAATAGAGATTTTGAGAATTTGTTGAAAATGTCAATATCATGGTGTACTGTAATTTCAATATTACCACAGCCAGGTACCAGTCTGTTTGTGCCATCATGTTTGGCATGACAAGGAGTGGCAAAAGTCACATGATGGCACAAACAGACAAGTACCCGGGATAATATTATCCAGAATTGTTGTAATAAAAAAGTGATATAAACTCATAAATCAATCAATACTTACAGCTATGGCGAGAGTGACCCCTGCCAGTTCTGTCTTCCCCAAATGGCCACAGAAAATTGTACTGACGAAACTAACTAAAAAGACCATGAGCTGAGCCATAACCTGGTAAGAATAGAATACATCCACAACATTTGATAAATCAGTTGATGTCGTTGTACATACTATCAGGCATATGTGGAGTGAATAGGCCTAACACTATGAAGTGTTAAACAATCTACGGTTTGAGGTAATTCCAAGTGATTCAGGTTAAACAGACCAGGTTATATATGAATCAATGATTCAGGTTAAACAGACCAGGTGATAGATGATTCGATGATTCAGGTTAAACAGACCAGGTGATAGATGATTCGATGATTCAGGTTAAACAGACCAGGTGATAGATGATTCGATGATTCAGGTTAAACAGACTAGGTGATAGATGAATCGATGATTCCGGTTAAACAGACTAGGTGATAGATGAATCGATGATTCAGGTTAAACAGACTAGGTGATAGATGATTCGATGATTCAGGTTAAACAGACCAGGCGATAGATGATTCGATGATTCACAGACCAGGTGATAGATGATTTGATGATTCACAGACCAGGTGATAGATGAATTGATGATTCAGGTTAAATAGACCAGGTGACAGATGAATCGATGATTCCGGTTAAACAGACTAGGTGATAGATGAATCGATGATTCAGGTTAAATAGACCAGGTGACAGATGAATCGAGGATTCAAGTTAAACAGACCTATATAGTATGCCAGATACCAGTAACCTATAATTATCCAGTGTGCCAGTGGCATTTAAGTGAATTCAATCATATGCAAGCATCACTGCCAAATAACAATAATAATGTAATATAAAAATGCAAAGTTTTATATAACTTTGACCTAATTGTGGGCAAAATGTAATAAAGATGTTTCTTACCACAGGCCCAGCCATTGTTGATAATTCAATAATTTCTTTTTTGAATTCAACAGGAATCAACCTGCGAATACATCTCAAACAGCTCCCACATATTGTCAATTCATTCCCATTCATCCTGCTCTCCACAATTCCATTAGAATCCATTTCTAAAGACTGTCGCTCAGAAAAGTCTGCATGGTCAAGTGAGAACAAGGTGGTATTCTAGCTGCCAGCTGCCAGAGCGAGACTTCCTATCTGATGACATCCTTTGTCACTCCCTAGCTCTGATTTAGCTGTACACTGGCAATCTCAACTAGCATTGTTAAACATGATTTCCAATCAACTGCTGGACAAAGTTCACCGTCTTTTGTCAATTCTGCAACTGCACCACATGATGGAGCTCTTTCCTTCCTCTGCAAACATCAACATTGTTTGAAAATAAAGTATTTCTTCTCTAAAGCCGTGTTCTAGAGCAGTTGTTCCCAAACTTTTTATAGTCCCTTACCCCTTCAAACATTCAACCTCCAGCTGCGTACCCCCTCTAGCGCCAGGGTCAGCTGTACCCCCTCTAGCGCCAGGGTCAGCTGTACCCCCTCTAAGCACCAGGGTCAGCTGTACCCCCTCTAGCGCCAGGGTCAGCTGTACCCCCTCTAGCGCCAGGGTCAGCTGTACCCCCTCTAGCACCAGGGTCAGCTGTACCCCCTCTAGCGCCAGGGTCAGCTGTACCCCCTCTAGCACCAGGGTCAGCTGTACCCCCTCTAGCACCAGGGTCAGCTGTACCCCCTCTAGCACCAGGGTCAGCTGTACCCCCTCTAGCACCAGGGTCAGCTGTACCCCCTCTAGCACCAGGGTCAGCTGTACCCCCTCTAGCACCAGGGTCAGCTGTACCCCCTCTAGCGCCAGGGTCAGCTGTACCCCCTCTAGCGCCAGGGTCAGCTGTACCCCCGCTAGCGCCAGGGTCAGCTGTACCCCCTCTAGCGCCAGGGTCAGCACTCTCAAATGCTGTTTTTTTTTTACCATCATTGTAAGCCTGCCACACACACTATATGATACATTTATTAAACATAAGAATGAGTGTGAGTTTTTGTCACAACCCGACTCATGGGAAGTGACAAAGAGCTCTTATAGGACGAGGGCACAAATAATAATATAATAATAATAATCAATAATTTAGCTCATTATTTAGCCATCTTACATATAAAACCTTATTTGTTCATCAACAATTGTGAATAACTCCCCACAGGTTAATGAGAAAGGTGTGCTTGAAAGGATGCACATAACTCTGCAGTGTTGGGTTGAATTGGAGAGAGTCTCAGTCTTAAATCATTTTCCACACACATTCTGTGCCTGTAATTAGTTTTCATGAAAGTCCGTATTGCCCAGCGACAGCCCCGAAACCTGAAGGATCTGGAGAAAGTCTGTATGGAGGAATGGGCCAAAATCCCTGCTGCAGTGTGTGCAAACCTGGTCAAGAACTACAGGAAACTTATGATCTCTGTAATGCAAACAAAGGTTTCTGTAACAAATATTAAGTTCTGCTTTTCTGATGTATCAAATACTTATGTCATGCAATAAAATGCAAATTAATTACTTAAAAATCATACAATGTGATTTTCTGGATTTTTGTTTTAGATTCCGTCTCTCACAGTTGAAGTGTACCTATGATAAAAATTACAGACCTCTACATGCATTGTAAGTAGGAAAACCTGCAAAATCGACAGTGTATCAAATACTTGTTCTCCCCACTGTAGGTACATGGTTGCAAAGGTTATCAGTGTCATAACAGCGCGATTTGCCAAGGCAGTATACTCTGAGTACAGACCTATCCATAAATCTGGCAGTGGCTTCTGATTAAATCAAATTTTCACAGAACCGCTTGTTGCAATTTCGATGAGGCTCTCTTGTTCAGATATTGGTAAGTGGACTGGAGGCAGGGCATGAAAGGGATAACGAATTCAGGTGTTTGTGTCATCCGTTTCGGGAAAGTACCTGCGTAATTGCGCACCCAGCTCACTCAGGTGCTTCGCTATATCACATTTGACATTGTCCGTAAGCTTGAGCTCATTTGCACACAAAAAATCATACGATGATGGAAAGACCTGTGTGTTTTCCTTGTTAATGCAGACAGAGAAGAGCTTCAACTTCTTAATCATAGCCTCACTTTTGTCCTCCACATTGAATATAGTTGCAGAGTCCCTGTAATTCTAGATTCAGATCATTCAGGTGAGAAAAGACATCACCCAGATAGGCCAGACGTGTGAGAAACTCCTCATCATGCAAGTGGTCAGCCCATATCATTGCATAATGCATAAAATACACGATTGTTCAGGGGCCTTGCTTTAACAAAGTTAACCATAACCATTTTCACTACAGTGAAAACGTATTTCAAGCTGTCAGGCATTCCCTTGGCAGCAAGAGCCTCTCGTTAGATGCTGCAGTGTACCCAAGTGGCGTCGGGAGCAACTGCTTGCACAAGTGTTACCACTCCACTATGTCTCCGTCATTGCTTTTGCGCCATCAGTACAGATACCAACACATCTTGACCACCAAAGTCCATTTGACGTCACAAAGCTGTCCAGTACTTTAAAAATATCCTCTCCTGTTTCCCTGGTTTCCAGAAGAGGATGGCTTCCTTAATTGACCCTGCATGAACGTAACGGGCTCACCACGTCTGTTGACTCATCCAGCTGTAATGCATAGAATTCACTGGCTTGTGTGCGAAGCAGTAATTGTTTCAAAACATCTCCTGCCATGTCACTGATGCATCATGAAACATTGTTGTTTGATGAAGATATTGTCTGTATAGTTTTTTGGGCCTTTTCCCCCAGCACTGTCCCAGCCATACCCACGGCAGCAGGAAGAATTATGTCCTCCACAATAGTATGGGGCTTGCCTGTCCTAGCCACTCGGTAGCTCACCATATAAGATGCTTCTAGCCCCTTCCTATTAATGGTATATTTTGCTTTAATACATGTCTTACTATTCGAAATTGTCTTAATTCTTGCAACAAACAAAAAACGGTGGCTTATTTTTCAAATTGGTATGTTTCGTTTTTAAATGTCTGCGCAAGAGTGAAGGTTTCATCGGGTTGTGAGAGTACCTTTGCACCTATAACACACTGGCTGAGGAAAGGCACTGCTCCCAATATAAGTGAACCCCAATTCGATGTTCCATCGTCCCTGTCTGTAAGGTGCTTTCCCGGGTAAGGGGGCAGTAGCTCTTCGGCCGCATCAGATTCACAACTGTCAGTGTCCATGCTAGCTGGGTTAACAACAAATGTAGAATTACTAATGCTAGCATTGGATGTGATCGTGGAAGCAGAACAACTTGTCATCGACAGGTGCTGGTGCCGGACTGCTGGTTGTAGCAGTACTACCAGTACAGCTGTTATGTGTCTTACTTGTTGAACCATTTATCCATTTTGGAGCAAACGGAAAGAGCAGCAGCTACGTTTGGCTACATACGGAATGTTAGTGGAATTCCCGCGAGAGAGTAACGGTTAATGTGATTGGATGTTAATTATTTGAGTCGACTACCTGTATTTGACATTGTGTTGTTATATCGCTGAACAATAGATGGTTTCATTTTATTTTTGGCAGTGAAATGAGGCTACTCAGGCGAGAAAAAAACATCACCCAAATGTATAACCCCGTTGGAAAATATAAATGGACTATGAAAATGTGAATCACACTTTTATTTGGCGTACCCCCGATGGCATTATCCAGTTTGGGAATACATGTTCTGGAGCATACATTTTGCTCAGTAGCTGATCACCGACTGAGCAGACAAATAATGAGTAGTCATTTGAGATGATTTGGAGATCAGTCAGTCTGTTATGGGCGACTGCAATATAGTCGATTTCCAAAACACCCAGGCAATTTTAACAATGACATTTACAAAGGTCTAAAGCTGCAAAAGTCTCTGAAAGAAAGTCGATGGTAGGTGCCAGTCCCATCAGTTGAAAGATCAAACATATGAGGCTCTAGACACCTGACTCAGAGTATGACCCAGTGAACGCATTAGTGTAGATAATAGTGCCTGTCTAAAAGTAACACAGACCGTACAGCCTAATGGGTCTTTAAGACAATTTCAAGTATGTTTAAAACACACTTAAACCATGAGTATTAGGTATCATACAATCTTGTGCTATCTAGAACCAAAAAGGGTTCCATGGCTGTCCTTAGGTTCCAGGTAGAACCCTTTTGGTTCCAGGTAGAACCTTTTGAGTTCTATGTAGAGGGTTCTACATGGAACCACAGAGTTCTGCCCAACAAATAGAATCTACCTGGAACCTGCCGCCCCTCCTTTGGCAGGGGCGGCAGGGTAGCCTAGTGGTTAAAGCGTTGGACTAGTAACTGGAAGGTTCCAAGTTCAAATATCCGAGCTGACAAGGTACAAATCTGTCGTTCTGCCCCTGAACAGGCAGTTAACCCACTCTTCCTAGGCCGTCATTGAAAATAAGAATTTGTTCTTAACTGACTTGCCTAGTTAAATAAAGTTAAAAAAATCTGGACAGCCTCAGAACCCTTTTGGAAATATTTTTCTAATAGTGTGTACTGTTTGACATTGTATGTACAGTGTTTTGCTTTGTTTTGTTTCATATTAATGCTTCATATTAATAGCTCTTATAATGGGATGGAGACTTATATTCATGGAAACATTACATTTGGTTATTCCAATTTAGTTGTGTTGAAAACCAATTGATTGTCAGAGAATTGATTGTCAGGGTACTTCTCTCGGGTCAGCGTCAACTCAATTTGGGTACCAAGGACACAAGGACACAAGGACACAAAGAAAGGCTTTTTGTCCCACTGTCTTGGCTCTTTTAGCTTGGATGAGAGAAAATTCAATGAGTTAAGAATGTCTGGTTCATTTAATTAGAGAGTGATTTGGCCTGTGGGAAAGCATCAAACACTATCTTCTGAGTATGAGGAGAGGTTGATTCTATCAGACAGGCCACATATTGTCTGCTTTAGTAACTGATACAGTGGCTAAGTAGGGGGGCAACAGAAGCTTAGACATCCTGTAAGGCTGATCTATGAAACTATCTCCATGTCTGAATCAGCATGACTCAGTGGATACAACTCAGGTGTATCAGGTACACAGATACCACACAGAGCTCCCATTTTCCCTGTCCTCACAGACCTTAGTGGTGTCATTGACTTTTGCTGTGTTTGAGCTGAGGTAATAGATATTACTTCGGAGGTCCCAAGTGACCCTAACATGCACCATTGAACAACTATGTGTCTTATTGTCCGGTATGAAATAGTGTTCAATAGCACACACATGGTTAATAACAACACGAGTTCTGCTGTGCTGTGTAAATTTACCAAAGGCCTTTACTTGTCTATAGAATATTTTTTTATGCAACCTCAGCAAAGAATATAGCTACCATTCTCCCTTTCTTGCTGAACACTTAAATGTATATATAGGTAATAATAGAGGCTATGATACACGAGGACTTGTTTCAATTGGATAATGAGTGGGTGTTGCAGAGGCAGCAAAGAGAGAGAAAGGCACTGTAATTACATAAGCTTCTACCCCCTTAGGACGTTAGATCATAGTTAGATCACAGTGATCTGAGCTGTACTATACACCCAGCTACTCCTTAAGTATCTAACATTTTAAATTCCCAAGACTGTGGTCAGGGTCAGGGCTTAGCTAAGATATTATATTTTCTTCCTTCCTTCCCTTTCTCAGTCTCCTCTCTGCCCCTTGAGGTTCCAATCCTCCTCCATAGCCCACAATAAAGTGCAGTTTTGGGATGTTTTAGCTGTCAATGGCCATATCGTCTTGTAGGATTCAACCATTAAAAACCTGTAGAGTGTCTGTGAAATGTCTGCTGTCTTGTCTAGACTGTGAAACATGCCCTCTCTATACAATTCTTTCATGTTAGTGAGATGTTTCACCAGGTCTCCACTGTGTGTTGTATTGAAGTGGAGCTATAGTCCTGGATACTATCAATAGGAGGTTGTGAAATTGACTATGTTGTCTGTACAACAATACTGGGTTTGTAGTGAATCTCCTGACCTCGCCAGGTTCATGCAATCTCTCAGTGGTGGGACAATGACACATTCTTTTCTTTCTCCACAGGTAGAGCCATTCAGCCAAAGCCTGTGTGCTAAGTTTATTGGATCATCTGGGCCTATGTACCAAACCACCAATCACTGAGAAAAGGAGCAGACGAAAACAATAGTACTGTCAGAGTCAGCTGTGAAACTCTGCATGTTTTAGTCATGAAGTTGAGAAATAGCTAAGGAGTAGCCGAGGAGGACTGCTACTGAAACGTTGTCATCTCCTGCTAGCTGTTCAAACACGTTCTCTAGAGCCACGTTTATAGCTGGTTCTAACATGTGTCCTTTGTCTTGATCTTGTCCACATTCTGATTGTATCCACATTTTTAGACAGGTGTAGGCGATTAAAAGACTCATTGTAATCTGACTGTAATCAGAACTTTTTGACCACCTCCGCAGGTAGTTAGGGACCCATTGTATCTGGATCAATCATGTGTAAACAGACATGGATGGTCAGACCATTTAAATCATCATTATACCAGTCTCTAAAATCATTGACAGGTAGCACCATTGACTTATGGCATCAATAATTGTCTTAAAATAAAAACATGCATGTTATTTTGAAATGTAAATATCTGTCAAATAATCTGCATACAGGGAGGCAGCAGTAAATCAGGAAATCTGGAATCTCCCCCACATTTAGTCAGGAATATGAATAAATGTACAGTATTTCTTACAAAGGGCTTACTTTGATCATAACTTACAACATGTATTCCTATGATAATTGTTTATAGGTCTCAAATAAACAAATAAAATAAAAAATAAACATCCTCTCACTGTCAACTGCATTTATTTTCAGCAAACTTAACATGTGTAACTATTTGTATGAACATAACAAGATTCAGCAACTGAGACATAAACTGATCAAGTTCCACAGACATGTCACGCCCTGACCTTTGATACCCCTGCTTTTCTATATATTTTGGTTAGGTCAGGGTGTGACTAGGGTGGGTACTTTAGTTTTTGTACATTCTATGTTTTGTATTTCTACGTTGGCCTGATATGGTTCCCAATCAGAGACAGCTGTTTATCGTTGTCTCTGATTGGGGATCATATTTAGGAAGCCCTTTCGCCCACTTTCTGGTGTGGGATCTTGTTTATGTATAGTTGCCTTAGTGCACATCTGTAGCGGCATGTGTTGTTTGGTTCAGTGAATTTCGATTTATTAAAATGATGTGGAAATTTACTCTCACTGCGCCTTGGTCCGATCCTTACGACGAACGTGACAAGACGTGACTAACAGAAATTGAATAATGTGTCCCTGAACAAAGGGGGGTCAACATCAAAAGTAACAGTTAGTATCTGGTGTGGCCACCAGCTGCATTAAGTACTGCAGTGCATCTCCTCATGGACTGCACCAGATTTGCCAGTTCTTGCTGTTAGATGTTACCCCACTCTTCCACCAAGGCACCTGCAAGTTCCCAGACATTTCTGGGGGAAATGACTTGAGCTCTCGCCCTCCGATCCAACAGATCCCAGACATGCTCAATGGGATTGAGATCCGGGCTCCTCGCTAGCCATGGCAGAACACTGACATTCCTGTCTTGCAGGAAATCACGCACAAAATGAGCAGTATGGCTGGTGGCATTTTCATGCTGGAGGGTCATGTCAGGATGAGCCTGCAGGAAGGGCACCACATGAGTGAAGAAGATGTCTTCCCTGTAACGCACAGCGTTGAGATTGCCTGCAATAACAACAAACTTAGTCCGATGATGCTGTGACACCGCCCCAGACCATGACAGACCCTCCACCTCCAAATCGATCCAGCTCCAGAGTACAGGCCTCATTGTAACGCTCATTCCTTTGACAATAAACATGAATACGACCAGACAAAACCACGACTCATCAGGGAAGATAAACTTTTTGCCAGTCCTGTCTGGTCCAGCGACGGTGGGTTTGTGCACATAGGCGACGTTGTTGCCGGTGATGTCTGGTGAGGACCTGCCTTACAACAGGTCTACAAGCCCTCAGTCCAGCCTCTCTCAGCCTATTGAGGACAGTCTGAGCACTGATGGAGGTATTGTGCGTTCCTGGTGTAACTCGGGCAGTTGTTGTTGCCATCCTGTACCTGTCCCCCAGGTGTGATGTTCGGATGTACCACTCCTGTGCAGGTGTTGTTACACGTGGTCTGCCACTGCGAGGACGATCAACTGTCCGTCCTGTCTCCCTGTAGCGCTGTCTTAGGTGTCTCACAGTACGGACATTGCAATTTATTGCCCTGGCCACATCTGCACACGCAGGGACCCTGGGCATCTTTCTTTTAGTGTTTTTCTGAGTCAGTAGAAAGGTATCTTTAGTGTCCTAAGTTTTCATAACTGTGACCTTAATTGCCTCTGTCTGTAAGCTGTTAGTGTCTTAATGACCGTTCCACAGGTGCATGTTCATTAATTGTTTATGGTTCATTGAACAAGCATGGGAAACAGTGTTTAAACCCTTTACAATGAAGATCTGTGAAGTTATTTGGATTTTTATGAATTATCTTTGAAAGACAGGGTCCTGAAAAAGGGACGTTTCTTTTTTTGCTGAGTTTATAACTCTTTATTCTATAGGGGTTATAATGAATGTAAGGTTACAATGGGTTTCTTTACATTCCAGGACCTGCTGGGAAGAACATAACTCAAGCATACAAAATAATACATTCAAAAAACTCTTGACATTCCTGCTGGCACAGCTCCCCTCTGTCTATATATTTAAAACTGCACTCTAAGTCACGCTCTGTAGAGCTAAGCAATGTCTTTAATCTATTTGAGAATAGGTCATTTCTTTATATATAAAGAAAGGCACACAGTGATCTTGGCTGCATTTAACAATGCTTCTGCCCAGACTGAAAGGTGGACACGTTACACTAGGTTTTCACAATGTTCCTGGGAGGACAGCATTCCATGTTCGATTCTCCTTGAAACAATTTGCCCTGGGTTAGTGGTCCATTTTTCAAGACAACCAACACTTTCCCATTTCATTATGTAACTAATGGCACATGGATGAATGAAGTTATTAGGAGCAATTTAGGTTAGGTAACAGTATGCTTCCCAGGCAACACTAACAAAATGTACTGTTTTTTGTGTGAAAGTGATTGTTTTATATACACATAACAATTATGGAAAAAAAATACATATTTGGTCCGTTAAGATGATTACATATTTTATTTTCCTATATGAAACTGTACAGAGATGTATTTTGTCATTTGTATTACACTGGGCTGAACTACACTCCAATGTATTTTGTAACAAGATACTTTCAAGAGCTGTACAGTAATTCGTATTTTCATTTTGTATAGCGGTTCACCATTTTGTGGCTTCTTTTCACCTTGCATTGGTATCAGAAGTCTAACAGCACTATGGTGTGCTCTGCTAAATGAACTAAACATAAATGTGTATGTAAAAATGGACAGTTGAAAAGCAAGCAGAGTATTATTCTAATGAGCTCTGCCCCGAAACAAGATTTTGTGTAAAAGCGACACAGCTTTGTCAAAATTGACTTTTCATAGCAGGTTTAGGAGGACTTACGCAGTAGGTTAGGAGAATTAACTTAGGTTAGAAAAGGTTAGAAAATGAGGTTAAGCTGTATCCATTCTAGACATGACCCCAAAACAAGGCCAATAATAATACACAGTGTACTTTGCAGTTCAGTTTGATATGTTCATTTTCACATATGCAGTCAGTGCATTCACCTAAGGTAGATAAACAACAACATATCACAGTCATAGCAAGTAAAACATTTCTGTAACCGTTACTGAGAATGTTGTTGCAGTTCGGGCCAGCAACTTGCAAATCTATTTCTGTATTTTAAAATACAAAATACATGTCATTTAATTAAATACATTTCAAAATACAAGTATTTTGTAGTTTATTTTGATACATTGATCTTTATGGTATTCTGTAATTGTATTCTGTAATTGTATCTTGTAATCTTTGCCCATCTCTGACTGTACATGCAAGCAGCCCAGACATTACCTTTGACATTTTGTCAATTTCAAAGGGTGCAATAGCAAACACCATATACAATAAACTATATATATAAACTATATTACATCTCATGAATAAACAACTTTTGATCAAGATAACATACCAATAATTCAATAAAAAGTATTGAATTACATATTATATTACTGTTATAATAAAGGAGAAACGTCAAAGTGTCCGCACACAGTAACCATTGTACAGTGTATTCACATATCTGAGTTTTCAATATGTTTGCATTTTCCAGCCCCAATGATTCAAGTTTAGAAAAGTGTGTACAGAGGGATCTCAAGTTATACAGTCATACAGTATTCAAAGTTCAAATGGGGTCGGAAGTACAATGCACCATGTTTCACCATTGACTACGAGCAAAATGAAAACAAGTTAATATAAGACTATAGATTAGCTAAAAGAGAAGATGGCATACATTATTTGGTCATGGAAACATAGTTCAGAAGCTATTTTGTGCAAATGAACAGTTTATCAAAAATCTTAAACCCCAAATGGATATGAACTATGGGTCTTGAGATATAAACAGACCAACAAATATGAGGCAGAACCTTCTTCTGAGAGTGAGAAGTTGAGAACATGATAATTTGATGGAGATAATACTTGGGCATTTTAAATGGAACTGGACATACTCTGTATAACACATTACAGCATTAAAAGTACAGTAGTGCTACTTTTAACCTCATCTCTGCAGTTAAACTCATCCTCCAATCCCCCCACCCACCTGACCACCCACCCACCCACCCACCCACCTGACCACCCACCCACCCACCCACCCACCCACCCACCCACCCACTCATCCACCCATCCATCCATCCATCCATCCATCCATCCATCCATCCATCCACCCATCCATCCATCCATCCATCCATCCATCCATCCATCCTCTCTTTCCACAGGGTTATTCAAGTGTCCTTTGTAATGGAAGCCATGTGGCTTTTCTCCCAACAACCTAACACGACCAGTCACGTTGGTGCCTTTCTCGCCAGAGGTCCATGGCACATTAGGGGCCCTCTATGTGCATTCCTCATGGTGTGGACCGTGGCCCCTCGGTGCCCTCAAACCCCAGTAGTGTTGGCCCAAGTAGGGAAGGTGTCTAGGTGGAACATGGCCCTGCCCCAGCTGTTGATGGCCAGAGTGATGCACAGGATGCCGATGATGTTCATCACTATACCTGTCCTAGCCTGGGAGAGAGCAGGGAAGTAAAATGAGGTGCAATGAATTTCAAGTTCTGTTAGCAATCATTCAAACAGAAGAAGGCAATCAAGTGATCTGTGGCCCAGGACAATTGTCCTCAAATAATTTGGAAATTGCACGTTAAGACATTTCCTAAATTAATTTAGGATTTGTTTGCTATTATTTATTTTTGTTAATAAATAATAAGATAGACAATTCACTAGATTATATTATCTTTATAAAATGATGTACTGTAACTCACCATGTCAGAAACCTTGAGGTAGCCGTATGAGAAGACGATAGCATTGGGCGGTGTGGCCACAGGTAGCATGAAGGCAAAGGAAGCACTGAGAGTACAAGGCACCATGACGTACAGAGGATTCATTCCAATGGACTGGGACTGAAATAAACACACAGACAGACACACATCTTTAGCTGTCTGAGCCTGGGCTGAGGAGGACACTCTTACTATGAGTCCCAAATGGCACACGTTTTCCCTACATAGTGAACTACTTTTGACCAGAGGCCATGCACCCTAGTCAAAAGTAGTGCACTATATAGGGAATAGGGCGCCATTTGGGACGCATCCCTAATGACAACACTCAAGTCTGCTTTGGTGCTTTTCTGAACCGTAATCACTGGCTCATAACACTATCTCTGATTTTAGTGTTTGTAATTCTAGGGTTCAAAATCGTCCATTAGGCGTGTGTAATTAAGATGTAATTCTTATACATGCTATGTTGTTTGGGGTCTGAGTCATGGCAGGCAAAATGGAAACGCACCACAGAAACGCATCCAGAACGGTGTAGAACCACATTGTAATAGCAAAACATAGATTAGAATGTAAGCCTCGGTAGAGTTGAATATTATCCCCCAAAAATTCACACGACAGTAATTAGTTTGAAAATTATTACTGGCTGAGATTATTTTTCATGTCATAATACTCATCCCTCCGTCAGAACCTTCCTCAACAAATATAATGGATGTTATATCATTTAGTTGGATTCATTTTTGTAGCAGTCTGGAAAGACAATACAGACATAAAACAAGCAGCTAGACACAAAATCACACATCCTAGCATCCTCTCTTTCCCAGACTTCACTGTAACTAGTAGTTGGTTCACTAACCCCATTTTTCTTCCTCTCCTTCCCCTCTTTCACTCACCCTTTTCTATATTTATGTCATCTTCATGCACTCCTGTTGGCTTTGACCTCAATAAATCCTTCTCTCTATACCCAAGCTTGGCACATTCCGGCATGGCCCAGCTTGGGTCCTCTCTGAGTGCTTGGGCACTGGGCACAGTGATACCATTCATCAGTGTAGATGGGGGTGGGCACCAGGACAAGTCACAGAGCTCAATTGGTGTGTTTGGCAGGGTGGCTATAGAAGGAGGGGCCCAGGGAAGGGGACCAAATATATTCATCTCAAATGACTAACAACACAGGCCAGGGCAGCCAAACAAGGACATGTAGGCCGGCTTCCACGGGGAGTAGTTTCAATGCTGCACTCCTATAGGGGAGATTTCTGAATGGGCTTACACTGGTAAGCACTGTACTTCACATCAAGGAGCTACAGTGTTCAGGCTATTGAAAGTATTGCTGCTGCATGTACTATACGTATCCGTGTGTCAGAGCAGTTTACCAGACTGGATAGCTATTGTATTCCTGCTTCCAGCACAAGCATTTCGCTACACTCGCATTAACATCTGCTAACCATGTGTATGTGACAAATAAAATTTGATTTGATTTGATTTGTGTAATACTGTAATATTGTGTAGTAGTGTAGCATTGTGTAGTAGTGTAGTATTGTGCAGTATTGTGGAGTATTGTAATATTGTGTAGTATTGAACAGTATTGTGTAGTAGTGTAGTATTGTGTACTACTGTGTGGTAGTATAGTATTTTGTAGTATTGTAATGTAGTATTGTGTAGGATTGTAGTAGGGTGTAGTATTGTGCAGTAGTGAAGTATTGTGAAGTATTGTGTAGTATTGTGTAGTGGTGTGGTATTGTGTAGTAGGGCTGTTACATCTGCTTCTGCCACGGCCTCTACTGCTCATCCTGTGTCTCCTTGACCTGCCGCCACTCCCCCAGTGCTCTCTCCCTCTCTCTCGCTCTCTGTGAGATTGTGTGGGCGGAGACAGGTGTGCTGGAGTCAGAGCCGATCGCCACCAGCTGCAACCTGTTCCAAAATCAAGACCTCTACAAATACTCAGTCCTGCCACTTCCACACTGCCAGATCGTAATCTCTGCTCAGTCAGTCTACGCTTCTAGCCATTTGTTACTATTTAGATCCTGTTATCTTGTTGTGCCTGTTTTCCTTGCCTGATGCTGTTTTCCGCTCCGCTACAGTTCAGCCCGCTCGGACTCTGGTCCCTGTCTCCAGTCCCACGTCTCTTCATCCTGCTACTCTGTCCTGTATTCCCCACTCTACTACTCCCTTGGATTCCCCAAAGGACCTGCTTACCCTGTCCCAACTCCTCTCGCTCCAGCCTCAGCCTCCGCACCTGGTTTCCTGCAACCTGCTCGAGCTTCCCCTGACCTGCACTCCATCTTCCCCCTGTGTTTCAATTAATACCTTAGTTACTTCATCTCATTCTCCTCGTCTGAGTCTGCTCTTGGGTTCCCAGAGCTGTGTGTTGAGTCTTACCATTGAGGCGAGGACAGGTAGGAAGAGAGTAGCAGTGGCCACATTACTGGTGCACTCTGTGAAGATGGCGATCAGCAGACACAGGATGACAGCGATGGCCCAGGGTGGGATGGTGTGGAGGGGAGTCATCTGGTCCCCCATCCACATAGACAGACCTGATTCCTGTAGGGGCGTGTACAAAACCATGCAATCAGTCTCAAACAACCATGGCACTCTTTTTTTTGTATCCGACACTTAACCAGACTCACATACATCTATCTACACATGTACAGGCACTGTAACTACCAAAATAAAGGAAACACCTGAGTAAATGAAGCAGGTGCTTCAACACAGAATTGGTTCCTGAATTAAATAAGCAATTAACATCCCATCATGCTTAGGGTTATGTTTAAAAATGTCCAGTTGTCCATTATTTTGGCTACCATGGCTAGAAGAAGAGATCTCAGTGACTTTGAAAGAGAGGTTTCAAAGTGGCATAAGGTGTTTAAAGTGTGTGTGTGTGTGTGTATATTTGTGTTTGTATGTGTCTCAGTCGCCGGAACTCAACCCAATTGAACACTTATGGGAGATTCTGGAGTGGCACCAGAGACAGTGTTTCAACCACCATCAACAAAACACCAAATTATGACATTTCTTGTGGAAGAATGGTGTCGCATCCCTCCAATAGAGTTCCAGACAATAGTAGAAACTATGCCAAGGCATATTGTGCTCTTGGTGGCCTAACGCCCTATTAAGACACTTTATGATGGTGTTTTGTTTCCTTTATTTTGGCAGTTACCTGTACATATTGTGAACAGTTTTTCAAAAACAGAAAGGTTGATTTTAGTCTACTTTAGCAGCTAAGTAAGCAGCTAATATGTCACCTGTATCATCCCACATTATATGCCCTACGTTTCATCGTACTTGGGAAGTGAACAGGGTGGAGCTGTATTGACTAATCAAAAATGTCCCTTTGTCACAATGATCCTGATGAAATATGGGATGATTCAGTTCTCCGTGAGGATCTGACTTTTTTGGTTAAAAAGTTTCTGTGGAAAGCGAACAAAGATTATACTGTAGAGATATAGAATTTTAATGTGAAAATAATCCTGCAGCAACAGGAAATGAATTATTATGTGGATTATGAAGGTGAAGGTGGTAAATGACCTTTTAATGGCATCAGACCGAGGCTCTGCATCTGTCCTCGTGCTCCTAGACCTTAGTGCTGCTTTTGATACCATCGATCACCACATTCTTTTGGAGAGATATGAAACCCAAATTGGTCTACACGGACAAGTTCTGGCCTGGTTTAGATCTTATCTGTCAGAAAGATATCAGTTTGTCTCTGTGAATGGCTTGTCCTCTGACAAATCAACTGTAAATTTCAATGTTCCTCAAGGTTCCGTTTTAGGACCACTATTGTTTCACCATATATTTTACCTCTTGGGGATGTCATTCGAAAACATAATGTTAACTTTCACTGCTATGCAGATGACACACAGCTTTTTTTTTTCAGATGACACACAGTACATTTAAATGAAACATGGTGAAGCCCCAAAATTGCCCTCGCTAGAAGCCTGTGTTTAAGACATAGGGAAGTGGATGGCTGCAAACTTTCTACTTTTAAAATCGGACCAAACAGAGATGCTTGTTCTAGGTCCCAAGAAACAAAGAGATCTTCTGTTGAATCTGACAATTCATCTTAATGGTTGTACAGCCGTCTCAAATAAAACTGTGAAGGACCTCGGCGTTACTCTCTACGCTGATCTCTCTTTTGACGAACATATCAAGACTGTTTCAAGGACAGCTTTTTTCCATCTACGTAAGATTGCAAAAATCAGAAAATTAATCCATGCCTTTGTTACTTCTAGGTTAGACTACTGCAATGCTCTACTTTCCAGCTACCCGGATAAAGCACTAAATAAACTTCAGTTAGTGCTAAATACGGCTGCTAGAATCCTTACTAGAACCAAACAATTTGATCATGTTACATATTATTCCAGTGCTAGCCTCCCTACACTGGCTTCCTGTCAAGGCAAGGGCTGTTTTCAAGGTTTTAGTTGGTCAGGACGTGAGTTGGGTGGGCATTCTATGTTTTGTGTTTCTAGGTTGTTTTTCTGTGTTCGGCCTAGTATGGTTCTCAATCAGAGGCAGGTGTCGTTAGTTGTCTCTGATTGAGAATCATACTTAGGTAGCCTGGGTTTCACTGTTGTTTTGTGGGTGATTGTTTCTGTGTCTGTTCGCCACACAGTACTGTTTTGGTTTTGTTCACGTTTATTTATTGTTTTGTATTCATTGAGTGTTCAGTTTATGTTTTTAAATAAACAGCCATGGACACTTACCACGCCGCATCTTGGTCCGATCCTTGCTACACTCTTCAGACGAAGAGGAAGAAAACCCTTTCACATCTCTTCAGTGGGTCATATGATTGAGTGTAGTCTGGCCCAGGAGTGTGAATGTGAATGGAAAGGCTCTGGAGCAGCGAACCGCCCTTGCTTTCTCTGCCTGGCCGGTTCCCCTCTTTCCACTGGGATTCTCTGCCTCTAACCCTATTACAGGGGCTGAGTCACTGGCTTACTAATGCTCTTTCATGCCGTCCCTAGGAGGGGTGCGTCACTTGAGTGGGTTGAGTCACTGATGTGATCTTCCTGTCTGGGTTGGCGCCCCCCCCCCCCCCCCCCCCCCCCCTTGGGTTGTGCCGTGGTGGAGATGTTTGTGGGCTATACTCGGCCTTGTCTCAGGATGATAAGTTGGTGGTTGAAGATATCCCTCTAGTGGTGTGGGGGCTGTGCTTTGGCAAAGTGGGTGGGGTAATATCCTTTGTGTTTGTCCCTGTCCGGGGGTATCATCGGATGGGGCCACAGTGTCTCCTGACCCCTCCTGTCTCAGCCTCCAGTATTTATGCTGCAGTAGTTTGTGTCGGGGGGCTAAGGTCAGTTTGTTATATCTGGAGTACTTCTCCTGTCTTATCCGGTGTCCTGTGTGAATTTAAGTATGCTCTCTCTAATTCTCTCTTTCTTTCTCTCTCTCGGAGGACCTGAGCCCTAGGACCATGCCTCAGGACTACCTGGCACGATGACTCCTTGCTGTCCCCAGTCCACCTGGCCGTGCTGCTGCTCCAGTTAGCCTGCGGCTATGGAATCCTGACCTGTTCCCCGGACGTGCTACCTGTCCCAGACCTATTATTTGACTATACTGGCAATTTCTGAACATCTTAGACATGTTCTATTATAATCTACCACCTGGCACAGCCAGAAGAGGACTGGCCACCCCTCATAGCCTGGTTTCTTCCTAGGTTTTGGCCTTTCTAGGGAGTTTTTCCTAGCCAACGTGCTTCAACACCTGCATTGCTTGCTGTTTGGGGTTTTAGGCTGGGTTTCTGTACAGCACTTTGAGATATCAGCAGATGTACGAAGGGCTATATAAATACATTTGATTATAATTAATGAATAAACCTCAAATACACTACAAGTTTTACATTGCAAGGATGTCAGGACAGTTCCCCTGCAACAGGGTGATCCTACATCTGTATGCACATCCTGGCCCTTGTCTCTCACCTCGCTGCCTTTGGCCAGGGCGAACCCTCCCCCCAAGAGGAGAACGATGCTCCAGGGTAACTTCTTCTGGGCCACCTTCCAGGTCAGCAGAGCTGGTGTGGGGTCAGCTGGGTGTTGGTGCTCTGTAGAGGGGTTAACGAATCACTGTTACAGATATGCTATTGTAATGGTCTTCAAGTCTTCATATCCTTAGATACTAAAGTAGCATACTCAAGATCAGGTACCGTGCTTGTTACATTTTATGTGTTGTTTTAAAACATGGTTTACCAGTGTCAAAGCTTTGGGACCTCCTGCAACAGAAGCGTGGGGGCTTGGAAGGTAGGACGAAGAGAAGGACAGCAATGAACACTGCCACTGTGGCATCAGTTACATACCTGGAGGGAAGAATGGATAAAGATAGGGTGGTTATCTGTCAGCATTCAGACATACAATTCATGTTTTCTTGCTTATTTTTTCTTGTGAATTATTGAAGCATATGGGAAGTGAGATACACCACATTACCAAAAGTATGTGGACACCTGCTTGTCAAACATCTCATTCCACAATCATGGGCATTAATATGAAGTTTGCTGCTATAACAGCCTCCACTCTTCTGGGAAGGATTTCCACTAGATGTTGGAACATTGCTACAGGGACTTGCTTCCATCCAGCCACAAGAGCATTAGTGAGGTTGGGCAATGATGTTGTGCGATTACACCTGGCTCACAGTCGGCATTCCAATTCATCCCAAAGGTGTTCGATAGGGTTGAGGTCAGGGCTCTGTGCAGGCCAGTCAAGTTCTTCCACACCAATCTCGACAAACCATTTCTGTATGGACCTCGCTTTGTGCACGGGGACTTTGTTATGCTGAAACAGGAAAGGGCCTTCCCCAAACTGTTGCCATCAAGTTGGAAGAATGTCATTATATGCTGTTGCATTAAGATTTCCCTTCACTGGAACTAAGGGGCCTAGCCTGAACCATGAAAAACAGCTCCAGACCATTATTCCTCCTTCACCAAACTTTACAGTAGGCACTATGCATTGGGGCAGGTAGCGTTCTCCTGGCATCTGCTAAACCTAGATTCATCCACCGGACTGCCAGATGGTGAAGCGTGATTCATCACTCCAGAGAACGCATTTCCACTGCTCCAGGGTCCAAAGGCAGTGAGCTTTACACCACTCCAGTCGACGCTTGGCATTGCACACGGCGATCTTAGGCTTGTGTGTGGCTGCTCGGCCATGGAAACCAATTTCATGAACTTCCAGATCGACAGTTCTTGTGCTGACGTTTCTTCCAGAGGCAGTTTGAAACTCGGTAGTGAAGTGACCCGTTCTGTGAGCTTTTGTGGCCTACCCCTTCGCAGCTGAGCCATTGTTGTTCCTTGACATTTCCACTTCAAAATAACAGCACTTACAAATAGCAGCACTTACAGTTGACCAAGGCAGCTCAAGCAGGGCAGAAATTTGACGAACTGACTTGCTGGAAAGGTGGCATATGACATTGCCACGTTGATAGTCACTGAGCTCTTCAGTAAGGCCATTCTACTGCCAATGTTTGTCTATGGAGATTGCAGGGATGTGTGCTCAATTTTATACACCTGTCAGCAACGGGTGTGGCTGAAATAGCTGAATCCACTAATTTGAACGGGTGTCCACATAATTTTGTATATATAGTGTATAATTGGTCAATTATACAA
Source organism: Oncorhynchus mykiss (assembly GCF_013265735.2). Taxonomy (NCBI): domain Eukaryota; kingdom Metazoa; phylum Chordata; class Actinopteri; order Salmoniformes; family Salmonidae; genus Oncorhynchus; species Oncorhynchus mykiss. The sequence goes on from NC_048588.1 coordinate 18,783,486, forward strand.
TGGTCTCAATTATTGTAACGGTCTCAAGTCGTCTTTGTTTTGATTAGGGCTGCATCTCAAATGGCACCATATTCCCTTAATGGCTCACTACATTTGACCAGAGCAATATGGCCCCTGGTCAAAAGTAGTGAACTATAAAGGGAATAGAATGCCATTTGAAAAGCATACTAGGCCTGTGAAATATGCTGTGTATGTACAGTGTAGTATGCATGAACAGTAAAGGGCCGTACTCTGCGTCAGCATTGAAGATGTATGTGGCCCAGCCTGCCACGAAGCCAGGATCTCTGGTGAACCACAGAACCACCAGACAACTGAAGAGACCCAACACACTCAGCTCTCCAAAAGACATGGAGCCCAGCTGACGATGCTGCTCCTTGATCACATTGTACACAGCTATCTCTTTCTCTGTCTTTACTTCCCCACAGCCCCACGTCTTCTTAAAACTGGGAATGGAGGGAGAGAAAGGGGTTGTGGCTTAAAGGGTGACTTCAGTAGTAAATTGAAATCAGTTGAGTGATTCAAATGAGGATGATCTCTGACTGAAAGATAAAAACATCATATTTTGATCTGAAACTCACTTGAATCCCATGAAGACAAACTGCAGCCAGAGCCAAGCCAGGGTCAGCATCAGGATCATGTTGGGGAAAGCAAAGCCGAACCAGGACGCAAAATTGATGACATCGCCATTGTTAGGAAACAGCCTGAGGGAAACATAAAATATTATTAACATTAACACATAAAGAAAAATATTATTTGAAAGATACATGACTTGAAAGTACTGAAATATACTATCCATAGCTGAAGGTACCCACTGGTTCATCTGTCCCTTGAGCACCAGGTTGGGGCCAGTCCCTGTGAGGGTGGCAGTGCCCCCGATGCTGGCAGCGTAGCACACACACAGCGTCATGCCCTTACACATCTTCTTCTTGTCTGCAGCCTCCTTACGCCGGATAGCCTCCACAAACGGGTCTAAACAGGTCACCACAACTGGACAAACATAGTCCAAATAGGAACGTTAACAGCATAAATAGTCTCAAAGCAAACATTTGCAATGCACACTTCTCATATATATGCTCCATAATAAGCTTACATGGTCCCCGAGCTCATTCAACGGATAATAAACTCTTTCATTAAACACACAAATGAACTGTTCATTAATTAGTCCTTCTCTGCTCAGTGCTCACCATGTCCCTCTGCCTGTTTCTCCGTCTGTTTGCTGTCAGTGGGTTCCTGAGGCTGGGTGTCCTCCTCAGAGCTGAGGATCACAGGCATCTCAGTCTCTGTGTAGTTGTTGAGCTGCTCCAGAACAGCCTGGACGATGGGCACCATCATGGCTGTGGTGGCTGTGTTACTGATCCACATGGACAGGAAGGCTGTCACCCCCATGAAGCCCAGCATCAGACTGGAGAGACAGGAAACCATAGAATGTGGAATAAGAATATTCTGTAACACTTTACTTAAGGCATAGCATACAGGTTAAATGCTTTATAACTTGTTATAAGCAGGTATGAGCTTTTAGAAGGTCATAAGACAAAAAAATTATCAGTTAAAAGGCTAAATACACTCTGACACAGAGAGAGTGAAATGTTAGGTAATATGTCCTCATCATGTATAACGGCAAGGTCAATACAATATTATATATCTGTAGATAGTCATACAGATTAACTGATTTCCCTTCTCTAGAGATATATATAGTCCCAAGAATAGCAAGGGATTTGTATTGATGGGTTAGTTAGGTAGTTGGCTAGTTGTTTCATTCGTTCGTTCGGTCGGTCGGTTAGTTAGTTGAGGGTCACTCACAGAGCGGGGCGCACCCCTACAAAGAGCAGCACTCGAAGGGCAATGCGTTTGTGCAGGTTCCAGTGCTCCACTGCCACCGCCACCATCAGTCCTCCCACAAACAACATGTTGGTGTCCTTCAGGTACTGCATACACACCTGGAAGACACACACAGACAAGTGACTCATGGGTCCACAGTGTATTTGTGTAAGCATATGCAAACATCTACCAATACTGTAGACAATGTGCAGACACCATTGTGAAGTATACTAAACACAAATATAAACACAACAATTTCAACGATTCTACTGAGCTACAATTCATATAAGGAAATCAGTAAATTGAAATAAATTCATTAGGCCCTAATTTATGGATTTCACATGACTGGGCAGGGGCACAGCTATGGGAGCCAGGCCCAGCCAATCAGAATGAGTTTTTCCCCACAAAAGGGCTTTATTACAGACAGAAATACTCCTCAGTTTCATCAGCTGTCCAGGTGGCTGGTCTCAGACGATCCCGCAGGTGAAGAAGCCGGATGTGGAGGTCCTGGGCTGGCATGGTTAAACGTGGTCTGAGGTTCTGTGGCAGGTTGGACGTATTGCCAAATTCTCTAAAACAACGTTGGAAGCGGCTTATGGTAGAGAAATTAACATAAAATTCTCTGGGTACAGCTCTGGTGGACATTCCTGCAATCAGCATGCCAATTGCATGCTCCTTCAAAACTTGAGACATCTGTGAGATTGTATTGTATGACAAAACTGCACATTTTAAAGTGGCCTTTTATTGTCCCCGGCAGAAGGTGCACCTATGTAATTCATACGGTTTATTCAATTTCTTGATATGCCACACATGTCAGGTGTATGGATTATCTTGGCAAAGGAGAAATGCTCACTAACAGGGATGTAAACAAATTTGTGCCCAATATTTGAGAGAAATACCCTTTCTGTGCTTATGGAACATTTCTGGGACCTTTTATTTCAGCTCATGAAACATGAGACCAATACTTTACATGTTGCGTTCATATTTTTGTTCAGTATATATTTAATATTAGTAGGCTATTATAGTACAGTTTCATTAGACAGTTTTATAGTAGTTTCATTCATCATGTTATTGAAAGATGGCTTGAAATAGAGGCTGTCTTACATCTTTGGACTGCATGATGCCAAACATGGGGAAGAGGACAGCAGGGAGCAGGGCAGTGACAGCCAGAGGTAAGGCCTCTGTACACCAGTACACTGCCATCAGGATGATCACATAGGCACATGCTGCCTCCTGCACAACACATACATAAGATCTAACAGGTCACCAACAGGTCAGAACATCCAACACACCACAACACCTGGGAATGAATACTGCTGGCTCATACAGATGCAATATCTTAATTTGACCCTGCTTCTCACAGCAGGAAAATAATCCTGCAGACAGGAAATGTTAATTATTATCTGAATTATAATTCATATAATTTTTTTTAGGGGTGGATACATTTTTTGTTAGGGCAAGTCTGACATTTCAAAATGGAAATTACAAACCTTAGAAGCCTTTTCAAGCCTTGAATATACTACAATTTGCATTTCCTTCTGCGCAGGAATATTCTCTGCGACAACAGTGTGATCAAATTTAGATAGCAGATCTGTACTGCTGTTAGTGACAGGAAAGTTATACGACACAAAAGTTACATTATATAATCCTAAATTGGAGAGATTATAGTTGATTGGTACCGAGGTATGTTGATTGGGGTTAAAGATCACTTTGTGTTGTAGTCTATGGCAGCACCTGCTAGTCTCTACTGTACACTGACCAGTCCACACGTATTACTCAGCAGTCCTCTATGATGCATGTGTGTGTGTGTGTGTGTGTGTGTGTGTGTGTGTATGTGTGTGTGTGTGTGTGTGTGTGTGTGTGTGTGTGTGTGTGTGTGTGTGTGTGTGTGTGTGTGTGTGTGTGTGCATGACAGATTAGGTATGATGACGTAGTTAGTATTGATTCTGATACACTGAAACTACACACCAAGAATTAGACAAAGATAACATGCTTATACTGTAGCTTCTGCCATGCTGCAACTCACTGTTCAGGCTGCATCAACAGGTGCAAGACTGAACAAAACTTATGCAATGACTAAATGTCTCTCAACCACAGATTAGACCTGCTTCAATACATTTTCCAAAAAGTGTCTAATTGAAGGTTTAGGATCAATTTAATTATACAAACATCTTTGTAATAAAGTAAAGTATTCATAAATTACCAGCCACTTTTGCATTTTACAAATCAAACAATATAATTAAACAACAATATAAAACCGCTTTCAAGATACATAAAATATATTTGAAACAGAAAAACGTGTGTATGAATCTGTGCAAAACAAATGTGACATACCTTTGTTCCAATGACTAAAGGCAGCGGGAGAAGAAGTAACGGGGTAGAGAATAGAACGATCTCATTCTTCAGATTCCGAAGGGATTTCAGAAATGCTGCCATCCTATGACTTTAGGAGATGCAGAGGCAAAGAAAGTTGGAGCACTAGGGACGGTCGTTTTACTTCAAGCAGGTCGGGGAGGGGAGGAAGTGAAAGGGGGAGTCCCGCAGCTGATAATAGGAGAGGGAAGAGAGCTCACAAACATATAATGATGGGAGACAGATGGAGAGAGAGAAGGCTAAACCTAGATTTAACGGTGGTGGGATCCTGAAAAACTTTACCACAACGTTTTCAATAAATATCAATTAAAAAAAAAAAAAATCTGAGAGACTAAACAATCAACAACAATTATGTAAACTATGACCAGTAATCTCAATATTTATTATCTAATTTTATTGTACCTTCGATTATAGCTTTTTCAAATGGAACTGAACTCAAATTCTGACAGAGAAATGAAACCCTGTACTAGCAGGACACCTAAAATATATATTTTTTAAGTATGAGCACAAAAATTAACAGAAATTATAAACCTAACTTTCTTTACTCCCTAAAATTGATAGTGTTTGCAATTGTGCCTGATGAGCCATGAAGTGTCATGCTGTTCAGTGACATTTCCCTGTACAGTCCTCTGGGTCTGCACAGACAGCAGTAATGATAATGTTCCCTTTGGTCTCCAAAGCTCTGTGGGTTATGACCCAGTATATGGGCTTTCCACTATCATGCCCAGTCACATTTCTGCTTCAAGAATTGCTTCTGCCAATTCTTACATGTTATTACAGCAAATGTCATAACTATTTGGACAAGATTCAATTTTTTTGTGCTTAGTCATTGCCCTTATAACATTAAAACATATGTGTACCATACATGTCATTCTCAAGATTAAACTTTATCTTAGTAGTAGCTCATTGAGATTGCGAAAGAGGCACAACAGAACATGCAGAAGATAGCCTACTGTTTTAGAGCGAACTGGCTCTATAGACAAACTATATGAGATCATATGATGAGGTATATGAGGTAATTGTATCTGTCCGGTGCAATACTTTATTCCAATCAGTGTTTTATTAGTTACAAATTATACATATTTTTTCCCACCATATAAGACCCATAGGATCCAGGATCACTGACGAACCCTGAGCTGATCTCAAAGGATCTTATATCGCCACCTTGTGGGTTTTCTGATTAGCTGCAGTTCAGTGATCATTAGGTAATTTGTTTGCGTACCTGGATTTGTGTGGCATGATTTGAATTCTGAAAATACCAGAATTTAACAGTAAATATAAGGGAATAAGCACTTTGTAATGTTTGTGAGGATTATTGTGTATGTCTCTAGTCTACAACCACTGCCTGAGTGCTTGACCTAAGCTTGGACAGAATAAGCTGGACATGAAATTATCATTTGTTCATATCCATTTGTTGGTTTCTTCTACTTTAGACGTACAAAATCACTACAGAGTTGACCTAAATCATTGATAGGACATGTTTATCACTCATAAATTATGAAAAATGTATGAATCAGGGCAAAAATGTCCAAAACTCACATAGGATTTTGACATGTTTAATGTCTTATCATGTAGCCTAATACACAATATTGCATTTTCATGATACATTTAATCCAAAACAACAGATAGAAATACTAGTATTTTTAATCAGCAGTAAACTTCATTAGAGAATGTGGGGCACCTCAGTGTGTTGTGTATTTAAAATAAAAATAAAGAAAAAATAAAAAAGTATTTGTATTTAAAAAAAAAAAAGTTTCACATTTAGAAAAATGGTTACATTTCAATCCAGCTGACCATTTGGATAACTTGGGCTGTTGTCATACATCTGAGTTGCTCATCTGGATTTGCTTCCTCTCTGACAGACAGCAGTACAGTTCAAGGTCAATAGATAAGACCATTACCTCTCCCCTCATTGAATGAGGTTTCGGCTTACTTGGGTGGCCCACCAAAAGAGTGACTATAATGCTTGTCATTCTTGCCATTCTTGTCATCAATGGGGTAGTGTACTTTATCTAGGTTGGCAGACCCTCCACTACTCTGCATAGCAGGAGCTCCAGGGTTAGGGTTGGTGATGACGCCCAGGAAGACTGGTGCTTGTGTCTTATCGTCCATGAGGGCAAAGAAGAATGGCTGGTTGAGGCTAAAAGAGGGGTTGGACCGTGAGATGACCAGGCTGGTAGCTGCAGCAGCCTCTGCTCCCTCCTCAGTGATCTCCATACTAGACTTGTGCTGCACACTGGACACCAGCAGAGGGCCCTCAGCTATGGCAGCCAGGTTGGGACTAGCAAACAATTCCCCCATACCTGAGAATAGAACAAATCACACACTTAAGTATATGAGAAAGAGTGGCAGTTCTAAAGTTTTCAACAGTTTTGTTGAAGAATAAGATGGACAATTGTTTTTAAAAATCTTTATCTCACCTTTCCTTGTGCTTCAAGCCTTATTATCTACAGTATGAATGTTTTCACTAGTATACCTACCTCACATATTCATCTTATCTGCTTATGGATCCTCTACTACTTACCAATGTTGGTCAGAGCCTCCTGCAGGTCCTGGCTGTAGTCCAGTTTAAATTTGGGCAGCTTGACCTGCATGGGTCTCTCTCTGGGCAGGCGGTTGTACAGGTCAGAGATGTTGAGCTTTGCTGTGAGGGCTGACACGTTCACCTGGCCATTCATGGGCATCACTATCAGCAGGCTCATCTGATTCTTGAAGGGGAAGCGAGCCACCTGCACAGGAAGACGAGGACAATTATGAAGTGAGGTAATATAGTGCGCAACAATTTTGTGACTCAGGAAAATTGGAGGGTGATTAGAGAAATTCCAGGAGAGAAAGGACAAAAGGAAGACAATATGTCAAAAAAAGGAGGCAAGTACCATTTGGGAGTCATATTTTAAATATAATATAGCATACAGGTATGTACTACATGTAGAGAGTGATGGGTGGTGAAAGTATGAAAAACATAAATGCTCAAGCAGGAGGGGACAAGAGGGAGTGAGAGTCTTACCTGAGCCTCCAGATCATTATCAATGAGCAGACTCAAGGGGTATTTGGGCCCCATCATCATGTCAACATTGACCATGTGCTTGTCGTCAACGTAGAAGACATCTTTGGAGGTAAATCGTGGGTCGAAGCGAGCCTTCCATTCTCCTGTTTAGGACAAATGGGTGATTATGGAGATCATATTAGAAAAAAGCATTTAAGGAAAGACAGACTGATAATGCCAGACATTAAATATAATTGTGAATTGAGTATATAGATACTATGACAAACCTTTGAAGTGAACAGCATTGATGAGCATGAGAAGCAGATTGGGTGGCAGACTGGTCAGGAAGTCGGTCACTTTTCCATTAGTGGCCCTCTCTACCCACTCGTTGACCTCAGCCAGCCCTTCCAAGGTCACTGGCTCTGAGTCATATACATCCTGAGACTGATGAACAAACTCTGGTTTGGGCTCAAACCCTGAAATAGACATCAAAAGACTCTTTCAGTAATGTTATCGTGAAGTCATAAAGTCAGTAACACATCAGTACTTTCTTATTTAAATCTGGCCATTTAGAGTATTGTTTCATTCAATGTCACTTGTTTGAACTTCTGTACACTCAAGCCTAATATGTGTCTATTGTCTTTATCTTCCTTCCATTTCCAGGTCCGTTTCCTTTATGTTCCATTAACTTCCTAACCCTCTTACTCAAGTAACCAGTGAAGGGTTGGGGTCAATTCCATTTCAACCCCTTATCTGCAGTCAAATGACCAAATCGCACTCTGGTGGCCTCATGGGTGGAATGTTACTCATATTTTTTATAATTTCATCATCAATGCACATGCACACAGCAGGTATATCTCTCTAGTCACCCCCAAAACCAATTCTTTCTTTGGCCGCCTCTCCTTCCAGTTCTCTGCTGCCAATGACTGGAACGAACTACAAAAATCTCTGAAACTGGAAACACTTATCTCCCTCACTAGCTTTAAGCACCAACTGTCAGAGCAGCTCACAGATTACTGCACCTGTACATAGCCCACCTATAATTTAGCCCAAACAACTACCTCTTTCCCTACTGTATTTAATTAATTTATTTATTTTGCTCCTTTGCACCCTATTATTTTTATTTCTACTTTGCACTTTCTCCCATTGCAAATCTACCATTCCAGTGTTTTACTTGCTATATTGTATTTACTTTGCCACCATGGCCTTTTTGCCTTTACCTCCCTTATCTCACCTGATTTGCTCACATCGTATATAGACTTGTTTATACTGTATTATTGACTGTATGTTTGTTTTACTCCATGTGCAACTCTGTGTCGTTGTATGTGTCGAACTGCTTTGCTTTATCTTGGCCAGGTCGCAATTGTAAATGAGAACTTGTTCTCAACTTGCCTACCTGGTTAAATAAAGGTGAAATAAAAAAATAAATAAATAAACATTATTTTGTTGAAAACGTTGAAAATCCGGTGTTTCCATGTGATTTTGTTATACTTCACTCTTCTGTGATGTATATGAAGTGTAATATTGGGACGCAAACTCAAAATTACATTTCAACTCCATATCTGACATGGTACAGGTGTCGTCTTCTTTATTAAGCTCCTAATCATGTGTGAGGTGTATACTTTTGTTTCAAAGTAGATTTGTTTAAGATCCTGGATACAGCTCACTGTAGTTATTAAGAAATAAACAAAATTCTAATTCCAAATGTTCCTCTATGAAAAGCATTTAAGAGAATTGCAATTTCAGTGTACTTGCTGAATTGACTGAAATTGAAATGGAATTGACCCCAACCCTGAAGCAGTGAACACTGACCTGGTTGCAGGTAGAGGCGTGTAGCCACTTGCAGGTCACTCTTGCGGAAGCGTTCCAGGAAGTTGTGCAGAGACATGTGGTAGCAGGGCAGAGTGTCACCATGGAGATGGTGCATCAACAGCTCCTCGGTCTCATTCATGGCTCCTGAGAAACATACATAGATAGACATGATGATGATGCAATGTGCTGCAGCTTATTGATTGTGTTATTGATTATTGGACTGCAACGTTGAGTGAGCTAGCACACAAGCATTTAGCTGCACCTTTTACTCCTGCTCTAAACTGTACACGTGACGAATCCAATTTGATTTGAGCTCTCAACATTTACAGCAAACAAGTACCTAACAGGTTATGTTGAGTCAAATTTGACACTTCCTCTGGTCTAAAGTAGCATACTATATAGGGAATAGAGTACCATTTGGGACAGAGCAAAAGAGGTTGTGATGCTGGTACTGTAAACCATGCCAAGTACAGTTGATACTGAAAGAGCATAGATGCACAACACCTACATTTCTAAAACGTTTTAATCACTCCTACAAAAACACCAAAAACAGAACATGTTATACCCAGAGCCAGCTGGGAGAGTGCCAGGGATATGCTGAGGGGGGATATGATGACATTGGGCTGCTCAGGTCCTGTCTTCATCTGGCCCAAGAGCTTCATGCCCAGCCTCTGGATGGCACCAGCTAAGGCCTGCCTGGATTTTGGCCTGCGGGCCTGGGCCCTACAACCCCCATCCTGCTGCTGATTATCCTCCTCAGACGAGCTCCCACCTGGGGCACTGGTCGTCACGAGGGGAGGTGGGGTGCACGTATATGAGGTGGGACTTGTGTTTGGAGGCTCCTGTGTACTAGGGGCTGAAGTCCCTGATTCCTGGAAGAGTGGATTGTGTTGGGTTAAGAGAATGTAGAGTGAAAAGGCACATGGAGGGTATGCGAGCTGTGTATTCTGCTTTGGCAACAGACCTCTTTAGGGTGGCTGGGCATCAATGGGATGAGAGGGACCAGAGGGATTGGAGCATCATTTGACACTTCTCCATTCTGCTTGTAGGGAAAAACAGTGATATGAGAATATTGCACATCTTTCAGAAAAAGCAGTCACGATTGATGTTGATGATTAGTTTCAGTGCTTTACAGTTAGTCCTTGTCTGCAGACACAGAACAACAGGAGTGATAGTAGACGAAGGTCCATGTCCATGAACAGCCAGCCTGAAACAACAAGAGGGTAACAAGCTATTACCCAATAAGGCTGGCCTATTCAATTCCTGTCAATGGAATGAATCACAGTTGAAGGACGACAGCAACCTGACATTTAGGATAGATAATAGTCTTTCGCAATGACAAACAAAAAACTGTTGTATCAACTTCTTTAGTATGGTACAGCAGTGTATCTCCTTTTAAAATAGAAAACATTAGAAAACAGACTATTCCCTTGAAGAAAACATGTATTTACTGAGGTATATCATACAAAACATTCACACCTGTAGTTAAACATTTAAAAATAATAATAATTTGTGATGCACATTTAATTTAGAAGTACATAATCCCATCTCTCCCTCTCTATATGGCACCTGGATTCTTAATTTAAAGAGACCACCTGAAAGATGGTGACTCAGTACAAACAGTAACATTTTGGGCTCTCTTGTTCTGGTAAAGCTGGTTAGCAAGACCAGCAGCTGGTAAATCTGGTTAGTTGAGAACACCATCTAGCTGCGTATCTACATAATGGCAAGCCTTGCCACAAGTACACATCGAGGGGAATTACTTTAATACTTTATGACCAAGTACATGAACTACTTGCTATTTCTTCATAACAGACCAAAAACAGGAAAACAAAATGTTAACTGTTGGCAATTGAATGTAAAATGAGGTGATATTTGGTTTAGATGAACACACAATCAAGGGGCAACCTCAAGTGTTACTCTATTACTATAACTATCTCTTACTATTAGGCCTACTACTATTACACTGAGGCAAAGGTTTCGCTGAAACATTATGACTTGAATAAATGAAAGTGTAAGTCAGTTAAATCATAAGCCATAACATAAATTCCCAAATGTTTGATCTTACCTTGACAAAATGAAGATGGGAGACCTGCTATCCTGTCTAAAAAGAGAGAGCGACATACACACTAAACGTGCAATGGCAGAGTTCTCATTTGCAAAATACTGCCAGTTGCTCAGCAGGCTGTTAAACTTCAACTTTCATTGATCTGTGCTTCATATATGTCACTACTTGTTTGTAAATGTAAATATTGAGACCGATTCAGGGGTCAAACAGTGAGCCTGACAGAGCCGGACACTTTGAGAATCAAAGCATACTGGCAAATCTGCAGACTGAAACACTAGGACTAGGTGTGAAGCAACACGTCATATGGCTTGATTACATTAGTGAGTTGTAACAGTGTTTGTGTGGGACAATAAATAAAAGCAGATAAAAAGTAATGTGGATGGAATCGCTGATTCCCAACTTACAATTGTACGTACAAGAAGTAGCCATCTGGGTATGGAGCAACTCCAAACCTGAACAAATCTGAATGTTGCTACACTGCATAAGACAAATATTTTTACCACTCAACATAAACAGTAGGTGTTATCAGATCACATGACTGCAGCTGAGCTGACAGGCATTTTTCTACAAAAATCAAGAGGGGACTTTGTCCAATAAAAACCAAGAATATTGCTCACTCGGAGTCACTTGAAACAGAGAGAAGAATGAGAGAGTAAGATTTGGAGAAGACTGACATTGAACAGACATTCTTGATTTAACCTGAAACAAGCACATCGTGTAGGTAATATTTTATTAAACCTGTTAAATAAAATAAGAACTTTGTGTACTTCTCATCAAAATGTTGTAATGGACATTAGTATGACCTTTTTCTGAACGTCAAGGTGGTACTTGATTCCTTTTGAAAACAAAGTACATGTTTTATTATTAGAAAAGTCACAGGAAACATAAAATAAAAAAAATCTGAGTGAGCGAGCCTCGTGGGAACATGGTGACACTTGTGGCCTGTTAAACAAATGGATGAGTCAAGGTTGACCTTTCTCTCCTAAAATCAACCATAGGACTGTGTTGAGGTCAAGGATGGTAATGCACGTCATAAAAGTGAAGAAGAGCATAGACACCCTTGTGAGCAGAGTCTTGAAGGTTGACCAAGAACAAGAGTGAAAACATTGGCAACAGGATAACAAGGTACATACAAAATTCGGTCAGATAACAAATGCCTCCGCCTAAGTACTGAAAATACATCAGGAGTTAGTTTCGATCACAAATAATTTTTTTTTTTTTTAATGGCTTTTTCTTGCCATTCTTTTCTTACACTGCCAATTTGTGATTACATACAAGGCATACTTATTACATTATAAAAGTAAATTGTGTCTTGGCTATGCTCATTAGTCTATGTTATGGACAAGAGTCCAAACACATCGCTTGCTTAATGTCTGAGTTGGTTTCATCATGATACATTACATCAAGTCAACATTCTTTAATTAGGCCTAGATCACACAAACTGATTATTTCTATCAACAGTTTAATCTTTCGGCAAACATGGTTTAGGTTTTTTCAAAAGAAATAACACTAATATTAAACCACTGATTCATTGTAAAATAATAATCTTAAAATGTGATCTATGAGAATAGCTTGATAATGGAGCTCCTTATTGTGCAGTAGGATTTGACCATGTGACCTTGGCACACAGCAATAACAGGTTGAAGAATCACAATGTGACCGCCGTCCCGCTCGTCAAGCCTTAAGCTGGAGAAAATGCACACTGTCAAATGAAAAGGTCTTGTGTAGGTTTACATTTTTTTCTAAATGAAATAAAAGGTGAGAGAAAGCATTACTGCTTTAGAAAGACATGGCAAACATACATACATTTTTATTTATTTTATCTACGAATACTGCATAGTTATTCAGTGCATCTGGTGCGATCTAATGTCAGGGAGAGAATGATGGTATGTTTGGGTGTGTGAAATGTCAGTCTTTTTGGTTGGTAGGTATGCATCTATTTGGAAAGGGCAAACACTACATCCGAGTCATTTTAGGCTCCACCTTCCTGAGCAGTTCCTCAGATCCATTCTTTTGAACAGAATATTGACCTAGTCACAGATAAGAATCTTCTTCATAATATAAGATCTATAGATGGTCATAATCAAGTGTTTCGTTGCCCCGTACGGTAGATCTATCCTCGACAGTGACATAACACTTCATCTTTATTTTGGTCGTTGACTACAGCAGAGAAGACAAGCAAAGTGCTCTCAGTTAGAGGCTCATAACTACTCTTGGTGCTCCTCTCTCCCTCACCCTTGTAAAAGGATGTTTTGAGGACCCCACCACTTGCATCAGTGGGGGTCTAGCCTCGATCCCACACAGGGAGGAGCTGAGAGGCTCAGGATACAGGTAAAAGGCTTTAGGAATAGGACACCTTCAGCAAACGTCAACAGCAGAATCTATAGCTAGCTGAGCCAGTGCGTTATGTGTTAGCCCTAAGCTAGCAGCCTGATGGCCCCGTTCTCTGAACCCAGCAGCAGGAGCCTCTTGGTGGGCAGCACAGCCAGGCTGGTGAGGGTCCCACGGAAGTTCTCTGAGCTAAGCTTGGTGCTGCTGGCCGGGCTGGCAGAGATGTTCATCATGGAGTACACCCCTATCTTGTTGGCCAAGGTTCCTGCAACGATCTCTGCCCCGTACAGGTCGAAGGCATGGACCGGGTCAGAGGGACACTTGTACTGGTGGAGGGGCTTGTGCTCCAGATCCTTCCACACGGTCAGAGTGTGGTCAGTGGACGAACTGATGATCAGATTTCCCCCAGCAGCCTGCAAAATACACAGGTCCATAGTCAGATACCACAGCCAGAGACAACAGCAACAGGGCATCGTGTGTGTTTACACAAACACCAAGCCACGCTCACACCCACACTTACATAACTAGAAGACAAAGAGCACTTGTGTCCTAATATTCTTTGCCAGGACATTTCTATCATCAGCGCTATTGAGGTGTGTTAGATTGAAGAGTTTCCCCGCCAAAAGGCGCACCTCAAATACGGGAGTACTGAGAGTAATACATAAATATTACAGCAATGAGGAGTATGGGTCAGATCTGGATGGAGCAGTGAGACTCAGTATAGAATTTTTAATGAGTAACTCCTGTCCATATTTACCTGAACTTGAGCCTCTAAAGCCAGAGAATCCTTGACCCCACCAATCAGGGCTAAATCAAGTTTGCTCAGCTCTAGTGCTTTGTTGACTGCTTCTGAACAAACCCTCTGGGTACAACTGTCACTTGACTCATGTTAAAATTTCACCACCCCCGCCAATATGCAACAGCAGAATAAAAGAGTAAGCTGCAACTCTGCCTCTTGTTTATATCAGCTGACTGACCACTGAACATTTCATAGCCCTACATACTCCCAGAGGAGCATGTGAAGGACTGACTGGCCAGAGATAGTGCCTGCGTCTGAAATGGCATCCTATTCCCTGTGTAGTGCACTACTGTTGACTAGGGCCCAAAGGGAGAGAATAGTGCCATTTGGGACACAACCAGCATGTCTAGCAGCAGAAACATGTTGATGGGAAAAGGCCCATTACGTACCAAAGCCCCACAGGCCAAATAACTGACTGTGAGAGTGGGAGCAGTCAGTGGTAGGAGACAAGGTCCACTTTATATCTCTCAATATTCTTTGTTTATGCCGCTGGTGAAATCCAATAGCTAACCGCAGTAAAAAAGAATCACTATTCAACGGGAACATGAATGTGTATTTATTTGGAACCATTGCTCTAGCCATAGTCACTGTGAAATTACCAATACACACAGACTGAACACACACACACACCTACACCCACCTTAATCTGCAGGATGTCTCCCTCGTGAGCGGGCCAGCCTCTCAGCACCAGGCCTGTGCGTGCATCTAGCAGCACGATGAAACCAGAGGAGAAGCCTGCAGCCACGGTGCGCCCTCCAGGGCTTACGGCCAGGTAGCGGATCAGACCGGCACTCACGTTGTTGTACGCCAGCCGGAACTCATGCTGTCCAAAGGGAGCACACAGGGAAAGCCATAGACAATATAAGAATAAGTGTATAAATAAGAGTCTTCTATATTTATGGGAAGAGCATCATCTTTGGCAGGCCAAGAATAGGCAGAGAAGCAGCAATAGGCAACACTGATTAATAACATGGGATAGAAAGAAAATCATCTATCCCAAATGGCACTCTATCCCCTAGATCGTGCACTACTTTGACCAGACCAGGAGATTAATATAAAAAGGATGGAGACTAAACAGGGAAGAAGTGGGCAGGGTAGCTATTCTCCAGCTGGGTTTGGTAGGTACCTGCAGGCCAGGTTTGCGTGGGTCGATGAAGCGGAGGACAGAGTCTGCACTGCCAAACACCACACTACAGTGAGGAGCAGGCATGGTGGTCACTGCTGTGATGGGGTTCTTTCCATCCAGGGCCTCATAGGAGCGGATCTGTTTACCTGGACACACACAGAGAGGGCTTTATTTCCCAATACTGTATGTTCAAAAGCTTTCACATTTTATTTACCTAATTTCTTATTAAATATGTAGTGGTATTAAAATAAAAATCACTCTGTTAAATGGAAAACATTGTGTACTCCAACAGAACAGAATCAGAGATTCAACTCAACAGGTCTCCTCCCCACTGACCTGTGAACTGGTCCCAGAGGTGCACGGTGCCGTCACAGCTGACCACCTCCTGGAGCGCCTCCAGTTGGCCAACATAGAACACAGACTTCTTATGATCCGTGTAGGTCAACCTTGGCTCCACCTCCCGTGTCCCGTCGCCGTGGTTATAGAGGGGCCACAGCTTCACCGTCTTGTCCTTGCTGCCAGACAGAAAGTAGTCCTCTCCAGCCAGTGGTGCCAAACACTTAGCAGCGCCCGAATGGCCCAGGAAGCTCTGCAGGCGGATCTGGTGGAAGTGGAAGTGGGGATCCTGCTGATTGAGACCAATCTCATACTGCCAGTAGGCCAGCCAGTTGCCCTGCAGGGAACGGCCACTGCGAGGGAGCTCTTGCTTCAGAGCGCTGTCCTCGGGGGTAGGACCCACCATCCAGGAGTAAGAGGAGAAGGAGGGGCCCAGGGATGGAGTGGTGAAAGTGGAGGCAGATGTGATGACAGGCTGAGTATGACTAGGCCGGGGGTGGCCCCAGTTGTCTAACGAGCCCAGGTTGGGGCTCCCACACCCTGGCTCAGAGTCACGGGCCACCTGGATGCGGTTGCCCACCAGATGGCTGCCAAAGGTGCCTGACTCTGGGAGGGTGTCTGAGCCCAGGGGTGTGGAGGAGCTGTAGGGGGCAGGGAAGGGGCTGCGGCCCACATGGCGTCCCAGACCTGGGGAGGGGCCAATGGAGCAGGTGGTAGGGGGCATTTCTAACCTGTCCTTGGACCCTGCTGGGGGGTTGGCATTAGGACTGCCAGGGCTCACCCTGGAGTGGTAGGACTGGGCCAAACTCCAGACCAGCTCGTGGTTGGAAACCAGCTTACGGATCGCTACATCGCCTTGAAGGGCCAAAGGACACAATGCTTTGAGTACCATTCAGGACATATAAGGAACATGTAGAATTCAGATTTTAAGATGGATTGTATGTATTTATAAACTGGTTTGTGTGTGTGTCTACCTGTCTGTGTATGTGTGTGTGTGTCACCTATGAGGCAGTAGAAGGGGATGTAGGAGGCGTATGCCATCTCAGGGTTAAACACAGCCTGCAGTTCCTCCAGAACCCCCAGCTCACACGTCACCTCTGACCCGTCCGGCGTACGCACATCCAACAAGATGTATTCTCCCACCTCCCTGCGGGGGGCGCTCTCCATCTACACCACACAGAGGAGAGGACAGAACTATGGAATGAAATAAAAGTCTCACCATTTAACATATGCTAAAAGATCAAGCTCACATATCAAAACTAATACATTTGCATTTTCTGGCTTTTAACCAGCCTAACTTCACTTAAACATTTTTGCCTGTTTTCCAGTAAGGGAAGTGTTTACCTGTCCCTGTAGGCACTGCAGCAGGGAGAAGACTGTGAAGAAGCGTTTCAGGGTTTCTACCATGTGTTGCTGCACCATCTCCCTGCCGATGCGCAGACAGATGAGTGCCATTAGGCTGAGGGTCTTCAGACACACAGCCGAACGTGTCTGCACTCCACTGGGGAACCTGAGGACAGAACAGAGTGGCAGAGTCAATAAACTGTTTCATATTGTCTATTTCAAGTCAATGTAACACTATGAGAATTTATGTGGGGAAATAATTTTCCGTCTCCAAGGTCCAATGTAACACTGAACAAAAAATATAAAACAACATATGAAGTGTTGGTCCCATGTTTCATGAGCTGAAATAAAAGATGACAGAATTTTCCACTCACAATAAGCTTATTTCTCTAAAATGTTTTTTTGTTTACATCCCTGTTAGTGAGAATTTCTCTTTTGTCAAGATAATCCATCTACCTGATGTGGCATATCAAGAAGTTATCACACAACAATGCCACAGATGTCTCTAAGTTGAGGGAGCGTGCAATTGGCATGCTGATTGTAGGAATGTCCAATAGAGCTTTTGCCAGATAATCAAATGTTAATTTCTCTACTATAAGCCACCTCCAACGGCCTCTAAAATGTTAGAGTTATACCATGGCTTGCATACTCAGACATGTTACCCATTGAGCATGTTTGGGATGCTCTGGATTGACATGTACGACAGTGTGTTCCAGTTCCTGCCAATATCCAGCAACGTCGCACAGCCATTGAAGAGGAGTGGGACAACATTCCACAGGCCACTATCAGCAGGCTGATCAAAGCTATGTGAAGGTGATGTGTTGCACTGCATGAGGCAAATGGTGGTTACACTAGATACTGACTTTTTTTTTTATCCACAGCCCTACCTTTCTTTTAAGGTCTCTGTATTCCCAGTCATGTAAAATCCATTGATTAGGGACTAATTAATTCATTTAAATTGAATGATTTTATTATATGAACTGTAACTCAGTAAAATCTTTGACATTTTTGCATTTATATTTTTGTTAAGTGTACATTAAACTTCTGGTATATAAATGGAAACTACAGTAAAAAGTGCCTTTAGAGTGTTGTGAGGTGCATTAAGGTGCATGAAGGTTAACCATCCTGGGCTAGGTGAGCCGTTCCATAGGGTTAGTTGTTTAGCCTGACCACTAGAAAGACCTCGATCCCTAGAATGTTTATATCTGCCTTCCAAAAAACGATCACCAGGCACCAGCAGCGAACTCATTGTGCTCCAAGCCAGAGCACACTGCTTAGAGCAGTGCAGTTCACAATGCTCTAGCAAGCCGTGAGAATACGTGATACATGATGGTAATAGCGCGTTTTAATTATTTGGTTTTAAGCCTTCCCCAAACCAGTCATAACCACTCAGAATGAATACCTAAACTTAACCATGTGACCATGTGGAAATAATGCATCAAAAATAGAGACGTTCATCCAGAACACGTTGAATTCCCAAGGGAAACTATAAGATCGTGTTGAGTTGTTAGTGTGCGTGCGGTTTACCCACCCCATCCTGGGTGAGGTGAGCAGGTCCAGCAGGGGCAGCAGAACATCCTGGTTGATCTTCATCAGCATGTCCATGAGGGTGGAGTCCGACAGAAACACAATGATCTTCTGGGTCAGAACCACGGCACCCAGCAGACCTGCCTCCTTACGGGTGTTCAGACGACAGGACACAGGGGGAGACACCTGGGGGGAAAACATGCCATACAGGGTTACAACTGTGAGCCAAAATAGAGGAATGACCTCAAGAGTAGTGAGACTGTAGAGCTCTCAGGAAATACTGAAGTCCATTACCATAAAAAACTAAGTATATATAGATTGCGTCTCAAATGGCACCAGCCACTGGTCAAAAATAGTCAGCCATAGGAAATAGGAAATAGGGAGCCATTTAGGATGCACCCATAGTGAGGGCAATGAAATAAAAGACAGTATTACCAGGTATCCAATGTAGGGCAGGTACTGGTAGGTGAGTACAGGCTCTCCATAGAGGTGTGCGATGTAGATGAGACAGTCCAGAACTGGTCCTGCTGTCTGGTCTCCAACCACAGGCTTCTTCTCATACACACTGCCCATCCCAACACTCTCCAGGCTGCTCTCCTCCGACACCACCGGAGCCACAAACTGGTGCTTCTCCGGGCCTGATTGGTTAGAGGGAAACGAGAGAGAGCGCATACACTTGATGGAAGAAAAAAAAAAACATTTCCATCAGTAGGCACTACAGAATGACAATCTTAATTGATAAGGATCTCTGTAGTATACACAATCACATTTATTTTGAAGTGTGAACTGGCTGATTGTGTCATAACTCAACCAGGACAATAGAGAGTGCTGTGACTTGGTGTTTTCTGTAATATAGTATGTATGACCCGTTACAGCAAACTCCTCAGTATTTTAAAATCCTGTAGTTTCAGTGCCGACTATTGATCAGTTACTCACCAATGTAGCAGGTGGTGAGCAGCCGGAGCAGATTCCTGGCCACATATCGAGACGTCACTGTTGGTCCAAGCTTTGCAGACAGCCATCTAACTGTCTTGCAGACCGTATCTGTAGAGAGAAATCAGTTATATACAGTCAACACAATATTGACAATTGATATTCTCAGCACCCAGAACCAACTCTTGCAAATCGATTTGAGTTCTGGAGGAAAAAGATTTCCAATCTCTCCTAACAAAATCCCCATCGCCTCTGCCAAAGCCCATTCCCAGTTGGGGATGAGATATCAAAACACACTGAGCAACTAAAACTTGAACTCTGCTGCCATGCCTGTTCATGTGGGGTAAAGTTCAGTTCAGCACTCATTTTTCATAGCCTGGGTTTAAGTGTTTGTGAAAACATTCCACTCCAAACATTGTTTGGCTTAAAAGAATAGAAGGAGCATATTGTTAGCAAAACAATACGTCTGGAATTCAGGCTACATTTGTCCAGGGCAAAGTCCAGCACTGGAGCATTCAACTTGGTCTTTTCTGAATGTGTATAAAGCATTTCACCCAGTAAACTACTGTAGAGATGTCACGACAAGGCATCGTTTAAGAATGAAGGGTGCTGCTGTAACTCTGTTGGTGTTGCTGGTCTGTCTGTCTGTCTGGGGGGGGATGGGCTCAGGGGGATTGTGGAGGGAGGGTCAAAGGGAGTGAAAGTACCAGCCCTGACATCTGGACGGAGCTGAGAAACATGGTGGTGGAACAGACAGTGGAGCTGAGAAACAGGGAGGC
Organism: Oncorhynchus mykiss; assembly: GCF_013265735.2. NCBI lineage: Eukaryota > Metazoa > Chordata > Actinopteri > Salmoniformes > Salmonidae > Oncorhynchus > Oncorhynchus mykiss. Next base: position 18,803,718 of record NC_048588.1, read on the forward strand.
CAAATTGAGGGACAGTGAGAAACAGGTGGAGGAGCTGAAGAGAGAACACAGGTAATCTGTCACCATAGGACGTACACTGAAGGGAGCACTACTGCAAACCAAAGGTGCTTATCATCAGCAGTGTATGATACATCTACGGTAGTCAAGGAGTGACGTGAGAGAACATCAACATAAAACAGTTGCAGATGTTAAGATAATCTATAGTAGGATGGCCAGAATTCGTGACTAAATCAATCCAAAAAATAATTAATTAATTCAGGAAAATTGCGTCGCATCAGCTAGGTTGGATTCTGTGCAAGAATTTCGGCTAGTGGCTACCGGACAGACTCACTTTCCCGTTGAACTCATCTTTCTTCTCCAATCAGCAGGGCATAAAAATAAATGTAAAAAAAAGAGGTAAGATTGATATTTATTTTTAGGCATTACATGTAGTATTTTCATATTTTAGTTTATGATTTATGTTCATTTGAAATTCCTGTTCTTTTTAGAAGATTTCACAAAAAAAAACAAGCGTATCTCTGAAATGTCAACAGAGTGTATAACAAGCGTTATAATTTCAAAGCCTTTTATATTTTATTCAGATTGTGTAGATTGTGTTTATTCAGATTCAGAACATATCTTTTTGCGACCCGCAGAAAACAACTTTGAAGATGACCACAAAATGCAAAATCCTCAACAGCTGTCTCAACTGATATGTTAATGATGTGTTAGAGCAACACCGCACTGAACGATCCAGAACATGAAGAATCCTATTTTTCTAGGCAACATGTATTTTATAAACATAAGGAAGTGAAACTTCATGGCCAAAGAGCATTTTCACCCACAGATTGGGTTGCTATCATATGACTGTTTACTGTCAGCCCGAAAACCTTTTTTCCCCCCACACAAACGGCAAAGATTATTTTACTGGAACTCTCGTTAGAAGTTGAAAATGTGAACAATGGAACATTAGGTCTATTTAAGATTTTTTTTTAATTAAACTTTTGAGGTGACACTATGGCAAGACTACTTTTGGGGTGAAACTATAGCAAGACTACTTTTGGGGTGACACTATAGCAAGACTACTTTTGGGGTGACACTATGGCAAGACTACTTTTGGGGTGACACTATAGCAAGACTACTTTTGGGGTGACACTTTGGCAAGACTACTTTTGGGTGATGGTAGAGTAAAAAGATCTGTAGTAACAGTCTAGGCATTCATACATCAGATATTTGCTACAAACATTGAAGGGTAGGGTATATTTCAGACTGCGACAGTGGAATGTCTTTTAAGTGCACTTTGGAGCAAATAGGCCTAATTGCTTCTCAATGTTGAATGCCTTTTTTCTTTGTCATTTTAGCCTTGGATGCCAGAATGACAACCAGTGAGAGCCAGGTATGGGCTCTGAAGACAGAATGCAGGTAAAACAGATGTGAATTTAACACCAATTTTACGCAAACAATTAACTATTGTTCAATAAATCCCATTCAACATGATTTATTGAACAAACAAGATGAATTGAACAATAGTTAAAATTGTTCATGTGTTCTCTCCTGTGTCCGCTGAGCAGGCAGACCCAAGGTGGCATTCTATAACTCTTTGTCTAACTCGGGAGCAATGCATGTCGGGCCCTGCAACAGTGAAACCACATTGGTCTACAAAACCGTCATCAAACATTGGCAAGGGCTACAACCAAACCACAGGTAGTGTCTTCAGTGCTTACACACCAACCTACATGTTCACAGCAGTGGAGGCTGCTGAGGGGAGGTTAGCTCATAATAAATGGCTGGAAAGGAGCAAATGGAATCAAATACATGGAAACCATGTGTTTGATACCATTCCACTCAAGCCATTACCACAAGTCCATCCTCCCCAATTAAGGTGCCACCAACATCCTGTGGTCCACAGTGGCCAGCAAGACAATGAGTCCAACATCCCTGGCAGGCAGCTCCAGTGTCTAAGAGACACCACACAGTGTGGTTATGGTATGTCAGTAGAATCTCACCTAGAAGGATCTTGTGCTCTTTCTCCTCCGAATCCTCTGAAGAGTCATGCTCATCCTCCACCATGTCTTTCTGTGCGTCCTCCAGCTCCATGCCATTGACAAACTCTCCCTCCAGGGTGGCCACTGTCTCCTCTGTGCAGCCAGATAGAGTCAGTTCTAGGCTGGGACCACTGCCCTCCCCTGTCCCTCTCTCCTTCCCCTCCTCAGTCTCCTCCTCCAGCTCCCCTCCCTCCTCTCCCTCACTGGCCTGCTTCAGGTCCTGGCTGCTGTCAGCTGACTTCAGACTGGCTCGGTCCCGAGTGGAGTCGGCGTCTCCGATAGAGACCTCGCTAGTGCTGCTCTTGTCGCTCAGTCTCCCCACGCTCAAAGACTCCTGGTCCTGCTCATTGCCTCCTGCTGCTGAGTTCTGGCTCTGCAGTTTCCCCCCAGTGGCTCCCCCTGCTCCATTGTTGACATAGAAGCCATTCTGGAAGTCCTCCCCCTCTGAGAGGAACACCTGGTCATTGAGGCTGATACCTGAGGAGTAGTCCACCAGCCCTGGGTCTCCCCCCACTCCTACACCCCCAGCCCCTCCACTTCCCCCTCCCACCTTCCCACTCACAGAGCCTGAGGACGGCCTGCCTTCCTGGTAGTCCTCCTCCTCCTCTCCTAGGTCACATGCCCCTCCCCTCAGGCCTTTGCTGGCCTCCCATTGGGGCTCAGAGCCCGAGCTGCAGCTCTCGAAGCCAGATATGATCTGGAGCACGTGTGGCAGGAGGCTGGACAGGAAGGCCTGCAGACCCAGTCTGACGATCAACTGCAGAACAAAGCAGTCTGTGTAGAGGTAGAAGCGACCTCTGAGACACCGCGGGTTCTCATACACACTGACCAAGGGCTTCAGGAGATACTTGGCTGCGTTTCGAGGCCCGAGTACCCTAGAGATGGGCTCAAACAGGTACCAGGCAGCATACACAGCAGTAGACTCCTCTAGCATGAGCGCCAGCACAAAGGGCAGGAGGATCTCCAACCCCTCAGCTGTGATGACTCCCTGTAACAGTGTCTCCAGCTGCTGCCATAGGTGGAAGACCACATCGCGACCTTGAAGGCTGCAGGTGGTCTCCATCTTGGAATGGTAGGAGTAGATGAAATGGTGGAGGGCAGGGAAATATGTGGGGAAAGGCAATGGGGAGAGGATGGGGCTCAGTAACTGACAGGGGTTTGGGGGCGGGAGACCCTCATAAATGGGGTCGTATTTAAAAAGAAGAGGTCGAGGACCACATGGTTTCTCTACTTTGGCTTTGGAGGAGTGCTGGCGTAGATGTAGCAGTGTCTCCAGAGCATGATGCAGTGGCAGGGGCACGTCACGCAGGCTGGCCGAACATAGCTTTATCACAGCCTGGAAGCGCTCACTCAGGGGAGTGCCTGGTTTCACACCCCGCAGTTTAGACGAGTAGAAGATCTCTGCTATGAGGACGCCAAGAGCCTGCATGTCCCTCTGGTAGAGTTCTGTTAGCGAGGGGAGACATTGTGGAGGTCCTGTCCTCTCCTTCCTGGAGTCAGACTGGTGCCAGACTTGTGCATGCAGGCTCTTCACCAGGAAGTTGTCGAGTTTCTCCAGCTCTTCCAGAGGTTGAAGGGGGCTGAAGCCCTCAGGCAGGGTGATCTTCAAGTCCTCTGTGTTGGTGGCACCACTCAAACTCCCCTCTCCATGCTTCTTGTTTATGATGCCCCCTCTCTGTAGCATGGCACTGCGTATGCCAGAGCCCAGGGCACTGGTGGCATTACCTGCTGTCCCCTCCCCAGGGAAAGAGCTGGGAGACTGGGACACCACCATGGCTGGGTGCTCTCCTCCAGTCTTCCCCCCAGACCTTGCAGTGCTGATGAGAGGTAGAGGAACTGAGGAGGTAGTGGAGGTGCCAGTAGAGATCCCTCCACTGAGTGAGTCCAGAGCCTCCATACCTTGTTCTAGCTCTTCATCTCGGTCCACCATGGTCCAGCCACTGGACTCACACCCCATGGCCTCTGGGACCATTCCGTCCACCATGGCATCTAGCGGTGGGATCTGTAGAGGTGGCACGTTGAGAGTTGCGGGGCCCAGGAGAGGGGGTTCAGGTGGCGAGTACTGGTAAGGTGCAAGGCGGGGCGGGTGGGGCTGGTCAAACAGCTGGACCACCCCGTAGCTGGTCAGATGGGTGTGGTTGTCCACCAGGTGCAGGCACACATTCTTGGCCTTGACGGCTTCTTTACCGGACAGCTTGTAGCCGAACGTCAGGTCTATCCAGTAGTGCAGCTGCTGAGACACCTCTCGGCTCTCCAGGAGGCATCTGTGAACCTCAATGAACTCCTCACAGGAGTTACACCACGTGGGAACTTCCAGATCTGGCATGTCAGGGTGGATGGAGCGGAATATGGAGGGATCTGTGTAGAACTCTGGGATACACTCATCCGGGGTCCAGCTCTGGATGCGTTCCATACTGGCTGGGTATTCGTTCGGTTCCCACTGAGACCTGACGTGGCTGCACAGCACTGACTTGGGTGTCTGCCGGGCCCTGTAGACATAGTAGGTGATGTCTGACAACACGTCTGAGATGTGATGGGGCACGTGTAGGTGTTCAGACTGCCCTGAACCACCGGCACCTACAGATCCACCCAGACCCAGGTCTCCTATAATACTGACTGCCCCACCTCCATTAGCCACCGCTGCTGCAAGGGCTTCTTTGGTCATCTCATAGGTAAAGTCCAGCTGTTTGTCTCCTTTATTCAGCCTGAACTTGGACCGCCTGAGGTCACGGAACCTCCCATATGGCACAGTGAAGTCCACCACCCAGGGCAGGACCGGGTGGTAGTTAGGGTCTCCCTCCCTCCGTCCAGCTAACCGGTTCAGCTCCATCAGGTAGCGGAAGTTGCTGACTCTACCATGGACCCAGTCCAGGACCAAGGACTTGAGCTCATCAAAACAATCTCTGCACAGCCTCTTATCACGGTCACTGTACACACCTTGGCCCTGGTCCCTCGCCTTGATGCTTCTTGGCACTTGTCCCTCAGTAACATAGCATTCAGCCTCTCTGTCGTCCCCCAGCACTTCATAATGGGCCAGGGTGACCTTGAGGCGGCTGCAGAGCTGTTCGTCCACCGCTATGTCCTGCAGGGAGAGCTCTCCACAGGACAGCCCTGATGCCTGACAGGCCCGCAACGCGATCAGTAATTGGTAGAGGATGAACAGCACTTTGGCATGGCTGTTGGCCAGCTTGGCTGGGCTGTAGGTGACGATGTCGTGGAGTGAGTACTGGGTGTATGGGAGAACCACGTAGAGCATCTCTGCTGACTCTAGTAGGCACTCAGCAGGGAGGACGTTAGGACACAGTTGGTCTGAGGGGTGCTTAGAGGAGGAGCTGCTTGGGGATAATGGGTTGTCTTTGTCCTTATCTCTGGCAGGGGAGAGGGATGGCGACAAAGGGATGGAGACAAATGTTGAGCAGAAGAGCTTCTGCAGCGCTTGGCGCACCGCATCTATGGCTGCTACATGCATCTGCTCTGTAGCCCCTGAATAGGGCTGCACGTGGCTGTGATGAGCATCGCACCACAGATTTCTGTGAAAGGACCAAAACAGATATGAGTACGGTAGAGACTCTCAATCATGTTTTATTAGACATATCCATAAATGTATTACATTTTGAGGGCCACATTTTACAATGAATTTATTATGAGTTTAACATTTGAACTTATATTGAAATTCTTAAAATACTGTATTACATTATTTCACAATTAAAGTATTTATGCCATTAAAATTGGATTAATACCTGAAATTACGTTGTGATACACCCTGCATGGTCTTCATGAAAGAATCCTGGGAGACTAGTTGGCAGCCTGGGTCCCTTGTCAGCCTGTAGCTCAGCTTGATCTTCCTTAGGCCCTGGATGCACACTCGGGTCCAGCCAGGAGGCAGCTTCACAAGGGAGCACTGGAGGTAAGTGCGAATCTCTGCTTCACTAGCGCTCTCTGAACGGGCACAACGGGTGACCCTCCTCTCCCTTAGGCCCATCACCCAGCGGGTGGGGACCAGGGCCACCAGCTCTTGAGGCCGGGGCCCTGGACCTAGCTGCCGACGGTCCACCCCTAGGTCCTTCTCTACAGCCGACACTAGCCACTCCATGGTGACCTACTCTTCAGACCTGACAGACAGGAGAGTCACACTGTCCTGCTGTCGTCCCACTCCCTCCTCACTATCAGCACAGAGGATGCCTCTCTCTCACCCTTCCATGGAAGGCATAAGTGCTGACCTGTAGGAGCAGGGTTGTGACTGACAAGGTTTCCTGTGAAGACATTTGAAACAGAATATAAACAGAATTTTGGTAAGATGGACCTGGTTTTAATGGTTTAAATAAAAATAAATCTGCATAGAAAAAAACACTTCATTATACAGTAAAACTAACGAGTGAGCTTGTCCAGGGGTGGTGCTGCTGACATGAATGATAGCTAAGCTGCTACTGCTTATTATCTATCCTGTTGCCTAGTCACTTGGCTCCTACCCATATGTACATATCTACCTCAATGACCTCGTACCCCTGCACATCGACTCTGTACTGGTACTGTATAAAGTTAGCGTTACTCATTGTGTATTTATTCCTTGTGTTATCTTTCTCTCTGCATTGTTGGAAAGGGACAGTAAGCATTTCAATGTTAGTCTACACCAGTTGTTTACAAAGCATGTGACAAATAAAATTTGATTTGAGCTGAGGTTGTCAACTTCACTCGTTAGGCTAAGCTCTACTCAAGTGACTCTCCTACTGCCTATCCAATGGCTTTTCAAGGAAATAAATTGATCAAGCCAGCTAATCAACCCAAGTGCAGCAAGTGAAAGCTCAGTGGAAAATGAGGGAATATGAAGTGACAGCTGCTAGTTATTATTATACTTCATCTTCCACTGAGCCATTGGATAAGCAGTAGTAGAGTCATGTGAGCAGAGCTTAGCCAAATAAGACGAGAACTGTCTACATGCCATGCATCACTTACTACGGCCATTGAGACTCCCAGCTAGCTAGGACAGGTTCTCCCATTGAGACTAGAGGTCAACCGATTAATTGGAATGGACAATTTATTAGGGCCGATTTCAAGTTTTCATAACTATCGGAAATCGGTATTTTTGGATGCCGATTAATTTTTTTTGTAAAAACACTTTATTTAACGAGGCAAGTCAGTTAAGAACACATTCTTATTTTCAATGACGGCCTAGGAACGGTGGGTTAACTGCCTTGTTCAGGGGCAGAACGACAGATTTTTGCCTTGTCAGCTCAGGGATTCAATCATGCAACCTTACGGTTAACTTGTCCAACGCTCTAACCACCTGCCTCACGAGGAGCCTGCCTGTTACGCGAATGCAGTAAGCCAAGGTAAGTTGCTAGCTAGCATTAAACTTGTAAAAAACAATCAATCATAACCACTAGTTATAACTACACATGGTTGATGATATTACTAGTTTATCTAGCGTGTCTTGCGTTGCATATAATCGATGCGGTGCGCATTTGCAACAAAGGACTGTCATTGTTCCAATGTGTACCTAATCATAAACCTCAATGCCTTTCTTAAAATCAATACACAGAAGTATATATTTTTAAACCTGCCTATTTAGCTAAAAGAAAGGTTAGCAGGCAATATTAACCAGGTGAAATTGTGTCACTTCTCTTGCGTTCATTGCACGCAGAGTCAGGGTATATGCAACAGTTTGGGCTGCCTGGCTCATTGCGAACTAATTTGCCAGAATTTTACGTAATTATGACATAACATTGAAGTTTGTGCAATGTAACAGCAATATTTAGACTGATGGATGCCACCCGTTAGATGAAATACGGAACGGTTCCATATTTCACTGAAAGAATAAACGTTTTGTTTTGGAAATGATAGTTTCCGGATTCGACCATATTAATGACGAAAGGCTCGTATTTCTGTGTGTTATAATTAAGTCTATGATTTGATAGAGCAGTCTGAGCGATGGTAGGCACCAGCAGGCTCGTAAGCATTCATTCAATCGGCACTTTTGTGAGTTTTGCCAGCAGCTCTTCGCAATGCTTCAAACATTGAGCCGTTTATGAATTCAAGCCTATCAACTCCCGAGATTAGGCTGGTGTAACCGATGGGAAATGGCTAGCTAGTTGGCGGGGTGCGCGCTAATAGGGTTTCAAACATTGAGCTGTTTATGAATTCAAGCCTATCAACTCCCGAGATTAGGCTGGTGTAACCGATGGGAAATGGCTAGCTAGTTGGCGGGGTGCGCGCTAATAGGGTTTCAAACATCACTCGCTCTGAGACTTGGAGTAGTTGTTCCCCTTGCTCTGCATGGGTAACGCTGCTTTGAGGGTGGCTGTTGTCGATGCGTTCCTGGTTCGAGCCCAGGTAGCGGCAAGGAGAAGGATGGAAGCTATACTGTTACACTGGCAATATTAAAGTGCCTATAACATCCAATAGTCAACGATATATGAAATACAAATTTGAGAGAAATAGTCCTATAATTCCTATAATAACTACAACCTAAAACTTCTTACCTGGGAATATTGAAGACTCATGTTAAAAGGAACCACCAGCTTTCATATGTTCTCATGTTCTGAGCAAGGAACTTAAACGTTAGCTTTCCTACATGGCACATATTGCACTTCTACTTTCTTCTCCAACACTTAGTTTTTGCATTATTTAAACCAAATTGAACATGTTTCAATATTTGAGGCGATTGGTGTATTATATTAAGTTAAAAGTGTTAATTCAGTATTGTTGTAATTGTCATGATTACAAATAAATAATAAAAATCGGCCGATTAATCTGTATCTGCCCTTTTGGTCCTCCAATAATCGGTATCGGCGTTGAAAAATCATAATCGGTCGACCTCTAATTGAGCCTGCTAGCTAGCTAGGACAGGGTCTCCCATTGACACTGCTAGCTAGCTAGGACAGGGTCTCCCATTGACACTGCTAGCTAGCTAGCTAGGACAGGGTCTCCCAAACTAGGTCCTGGAGCCCCTCCCTGGGCGCACCTTTCGGTTTTTGCCCAAGCACTACACAACAGATTTAAATAACTAACTCATCATCAAGCTTGGATTGTTTCAATCAGCTGTCTAGTATTAGGGCAAAACCCAAAACGTGCACCTAGAGGGGGCCCCCGAAACGAGTTTAGAGAAACCTTGAGCTAGGACACTGCCAGTGTTGTTTGCCCCGCCTGCCGAGCACTGCTTTCCAGCAGTTATTTTAAAGTTAAAAATCCTTCTTTGGTGGGGGTTTTCGGCGGTTGGCATTCAACGTTGGTGCATTACGTTACCGCCAACTAATGTACTGGAGTGTGGGCCAGAGACAGCGCTAGCACCCTCAACGGCAGTTGGCGCTGCATGTAGTAGTAACCAGTCTTGCATAGACATTACTGAACGTGACTGGTACCACAGACAGAAGAGGAAGCGAGACACCACTCGATGTTTTTTTCTGGTTCAATGAAAGTCAACAAAATAGCTAAGTAGACAAGACTCAGGTGCCATTGCTTTAGTGTCTATGTGATACATAGTTTTTTTCCATGGTAAATGCCCTTAATGAACTACCTTCATGTATCCACCATCTTTGGTATAGTACTAGCAATGTCAGTGTTGTAACTAGCTAGTGAGCTAACTAACTAAAACTACTCCATTTCAGTCTCCAAGTCCTACGAAACTTTATAATAATGCATACACAAAACTGAAATGCATTCAGCGAGACACTCGCTAGCTAACTTAAAATACAAGACATAAAAGATTGCGAGCAATTTCATTAGCTAACGTTAGCTAGCTGCAAGCTGTCTACCTAACTTAGCTCCCTATTTATTTTGCTAGCTAACTTAGCTTGTATGAGCTCCTCACGTACCTGTGAGAGTAACTTATACAACGTCTGGTTCCATACTGAGTCCGAAATAAATTCGTATGTTCTATTTGAGTGGATGCACAAGTGTACTCACTCTTTCAGAAGCAACTTCGGTTAATTGGGTAACAGGAAAGAAGTAGCCAGCCGAGGATGTTTTGAATCCGATAACTCACATGACCCCCTTCCCTATTCCGTGCGCGCTCATGTGATTCCTTCTTCTTCTTCTTCTTCTTCTTCTTCTTCGATACGGTTTAACGGCAGTTGGCATCCAATAAAACGTTGCATTACCACCACCTACTACACTGGAGTATAACTCCCCTATACTTTCCTTGAAAATGAATAAATACCCTACCATCTAACACTACACTCACAAAAAAAAACATACTCCACTATTTAAATAGCCTGAAAGGATGGGACACCACCACTTAACACACCCTGTAGCTCTTCTGACATCAAGTCTCGCACACCCAAATAACTCTGCAGCTGCCACCACAACCTACATTTTCTGTGACTTACTGTTTCATCCCTACAGTACAGTTAATAGCCATTGCTATGAATGCAAAAAAATCCAATAATACTGAAACATATACCACTTGTTGGTTTATCCCGCTGTACTGGTACAGATCTACTACTCACATCACTCCTTTCAGGATCCCTCCCCCATCTTCCTTTACTTTCTTCACTGCCTCAGCATATGACAACTTCTACACTACTCTAACCCTGGAAACCTTAACTTGCCTCTTTCACACTGGACATTTCTGAACCCCAGCACCATCGGCACCCCTAAAATTAACACATACCACTAATTTCCACAATGCTACAAATGTCTTTGTCTCATGCCCTTCCGTACACTTCTCACACCTAGGAACATCCCTCCTACACACTGCTGCCACATGCCCATAAGCTTGACACCTGTAACAACATAATGTATTTAGCACAAAAGCTTGGACAGGATAACTTTTATTAGAGGTCGACTGATTTATCGGCATGGCTGATTAATTAGGGCCGATTTCAAGTTTTTATAACAATCGGTAATCAGCATTTTTGGACGCCGAATATGGTCTATTACATTGCATTCCACGAGGAAACAGTGTGGCAGGCTGAGCACCTGTTACGTGAGTGCAGCAAGTGTGTGAGAAAGATGTACACTCAGGGAGGAACATAATACTGTAACACAAGAGAAAGATACACTTAGAGTGCATTTGCCATTCTGGTAAAATGCATTGTCTATGGTATAGGACAGGAGGCCAGAGTAAGGCCATGAGAGTATAGGACAACTGGACACACAAGATAGAGGAGTCTGCTGATCCTAGATAACACACATACAAAAGAACTGCATTAAGCTAAGTGCAGGGCCAAAGCATAGGCCTGTAGTATAGTATTTTTAGTATAGCTGGACACGCTAAAAACAGAGGAGACACATAGTCTACTGATCCTAGATAAAACACATACAAAAGAACGCATTAAGCTAAGTGCAGGGACAAAGCAAGCCTATAGAATAGAGGAATGTATAGTATTTTTAGGACAAAGCAAGGGTCTTGCCACCATTATAATCTGACGAAAAGCAGATATGGGCGTTATTGGGCATGAACAAGCAGGAAGCATGAACTAAAAAGATAATGGTAGGCAAAATAATTAGGGGAAGTATGCTTATCAGCATATGGGTTGGACCCATATGTGGATAAATACAGGAGCCGGGGCTCTGGGAAGGTGTGTGTTCCGCGGACCACTCCGGCTTGCAATACGTTGTATTAAAAGCCTATTGATTTCACAAGTGTCATATTTGAACCGATTTTCTACGACACAAGGAGCCAAGGTAGTTGCTAGCTAGCATTAAACTTATCTTATAAAAAACAATCAATCTTCACATAATCACTAGTTAACTACACATGGTTGATGACATTACTAGGTTAACTAGCTTGTCCTGCGTTGTATATAATCAATGCGGTGCCTGTTAATTTATCATCGAATCACAGCCTACTTCGCCAAACGGGTGATGATTTAACTAAAGCACAATAGTTGCATGAATATACCTAACCATAAACATCAATGCCTTTCTTAAAATCAATACACAGAAGTATATATTTTAAACCTGCATATTTAGTTAAAAGAAATTCATGTTAGCAGACAATATTAACTTGGGAAATTGTGTCACTTCTCTTGCGTTCATTGCACGCAGAGTCAGGGTATATGCAACAGTTTGGGCCGCCTGGCTGGTTGCAAACTAATTTGCCAGAATTTTACATAATTATGACATAACATTGAAGGATGTGCAATGTAACATAAATATTTAGACTTAGGGATGCCACCTGTTCGATAAAATACTTCACTGAAAGAATACGTTTTGTTTTTCAAAATGACAGTTTCCGGCTTCGACCATATTAATGACCAAAGGCTTGTATTTCTGTGTGTTATTATATTATAATTAAGTCTATGACTTGAAAGAGCAGTCTGACTGAGCGGTGGTAGGCAGCAACAGGCTCTTAAGCATTCATTCAAACTTTACTGCATTTCCCAGCAGCTCTTTGCAATGCTTGAAGCACAGCACTGTTTATGACTTCAAGCCTATCAACTCCTGAGATTAGCCTGGCAATACTAAATTGCCTATTAGAACATCCAATAGTCAAAGGTCTATGAAATACAACTGGTATAGAGAGAAATAGTTGACGTGTCATAATTCCTATAATAACTACAACCTAAAACTTCTTAACGTGGAATATTGAACCACCAGCTTTCATATGTTCTGAGCAAGGAACTTAAACATTAGCTTTTTTACATGGCACATATTGCACTTTTACTTTCTTTTCCAACACTGTTTTTGTGTTATTTAAACCAAATTGAGCATGTTTCATTATTTATTTGAGACTAAATAGATTTTATTTCTGTATTATATTAAGTTAAAATAAAAGTGTGCATTCAGTGTTGTTGTAATTGCCATTATTACAAATATATATATATATATATATATATATATATATGTATATATATATATATATATATATATACAATATATATATATAAAATCGGCCAATTAATCGGTATCTGCTTTTTTTGGTCCTCCAATAATCAGTATCGGTATCGGCGTTGAAAAATCAGAATTGGTCAACCTCTAATTTATATATCCTAACATCTATGTTGGGCAAAGACTCAACATCAAAACTCAAAAGATCAGACAAAGACTTCTGTTTCACCACTCACACCACCCTGTCTGCGTCGCACCAAACAACGAGCATCACAAACACCGGGAATCTTCCCCTACAGTTGGTCAGCTTTCACATTTACATCTACCCCAGTAATCACTCCTTTCAATGGCACCCTTTTCTTGAATCAAAATAATTAACATATCTTGCCCCCATTCGTTTAACGCAGAGCACCTGCTCCTTCTGATCAGAAGAAACACAACCATCAGATACTTCGCCCTCATTCACTTCCATTTCTCCTCCTGTCTTCAACTCATTCTGCTTACACATTGTACCATTCTTCTTTAACAAACCATCTCCCTTTTCCCCATCATTTTTAACCGACTCAAGCTCACCCTCTTTCTCCCTCTCTCTCTTAGACCTCCTCTGCCTCTCCTTTTCCCTCCATTCCTCCTCCGTATTCCAGGTATACGTCTCCTTATGATAATATAGCACTTCTCCTGACATACATCTTGTTATTGCCTTCTCAAGGGACTCCATTTAACCGGAGGTCACGATCTCCGTACAATCAGCTCGAACCCCTCGGGATGTAGCGCTCAACAGTCCCTTTGGTGTGAGATCTCTATACATTTCTATCATATATGACGCTATTTGTTGGATGGGGAGAAAAGTAGGATACCTTTAAAACTCAACAATAAGTTCAGAGCAAATTCCTGCTTTGCATTGCATTGACTCCAATCAACGTAAAGAAAATATGGTCTCCATGTTTTAATAAGGAGTGCAAGCATACTGTAGCAGCAGCTTGTGAACTGTGGCTGAGTTACCATTAGGCAACTAAGGCAATTGCCTGGGGCCTCACACCATCAGGGGGCCTCGTGAACTTTGTATAATTTTGTTTAATAATACATTATTTATGTTATCTTGTCTTCCTCTTCCGCTTGAGGCCCTCCTCCTCTCGTGAGTAATCTCTGATGTGGAAAATAGATCCGTTTCTGTTTTCTCCCTCCGAATTTGGCGCTAGCTTTTGAACGGTTGGGACTATTATAACCCCATGCCTGAAAGCTAATACTCTTAGGGACACAAACATGTCTTCTATTTTCCTACAACGCTCATAAGCAATGCAGGACACTTTAGAATGGACTGTGACAAAACCACAGTGGTGTAAAGTAACTAACTAAAAATACATGGGCAGGGCCTCCAAATCACTAAAAGACAATTGCATGATCTGAAATGTGTGGTCAGAGACTCTGTATGGAGGGTGTGACGCAAATACGGAGCCTCCAGAGGCATGCAGAGGCCAAATTGAGCACTATACCACATGATGCGCACATTCCACATGTTGTAACAATGCGGAGGGCTTCATATAGCTCTGCATTGACATGATTGGTTGAAGGTAGGTGGGGGCGGGAGGTCCTGTATAAACACAAACTCACTTCCTTGACAACTTCCTTCACAACAGCTCTGCTCAACAGCTTTGGTGCCGGCACGTCTTTCTTTTTCCCAACGTTTTTTTTAACGTAGTTAAGCCAAAACCAGCAAACGAACGTAGTAGTAGAACGCCCCGTTATTCAGAGGGGCGTTCTACTACGCTTTCCATTGGCTAGCGTTTTTTTTGCTCACGGCAACTTTTGCCTCACAGCCTGTTGAGAGACATGGACGAACACACAACACCACATTTGTCCATTTATTTATTTTCAGAGTTTCAATGAGTTGTAAAAATGTCTCAGAGAACTCTGCTGAATTCCCTCAATTGAAGGTCAGCTAAATTAACCTAGGCTAGTTAATTTTACTAGCTCGGTATGTAAAGTTGTTATATTAGTTGTCTATTATCAGGTAAAAGCACATGCTTATTATTTATAATTTATGAAATATTTATTAGATAATAATTTCTATAAAATTGTTAAAGTTGAAATATAACGGCAAACATTATTAATCAGTGACTGAAATTTCGCGCTACGTGATATTCACTTCCGGACTTGTAGACCGCCTCTCTGAATAACGGGGCGTGGTTTTGGCTTAACTGCGTTGGGAAAAAGAAAAGCGTTGTCGGCAATGCGTAAGAAGTAGGAATGCCCTGACTTATGCAGAAACGTATCACCGTAAATACTGCATAGTCAATGCAGAGGTCAGACTGACCATGAAGCGCCTTTAAATCCGCTCGTTTTTCTTCAACAAAGATGTTGTTCATAAATGTAAAAAAAAAAAAAAAGGATAATAAATGTTGTTAATAAATGTTGCAGAATTTGCAGGACATCTAATAAAAGGAGCAGCTATTCATACAACAGTTATTTTGTGTCTTCTTATAAAGCAATTTTAGACATTGTAACGCCGACTATAAAACACTTTTTTTATTCACACGTTTAACCATAACCAAAGGCACGTTCCATAGAGGCACGTTGGCTCGGCAACCTGGTCTAAGGTCAGTTTCACGTTTTACCCCCTGTTGCTAAAGGTGGGTTTAGCGAGTGTAAACTGATCCTAGATCTATAAGAGAAACCGGAAGGCTTAGCAGTAAATTACGCGATGACGTTATGAACAGTTCGCGCGTTCAGGGATACATTTGGCGCCACAGACACAACACGGAGGAAGCGCTGTCACTGTAGAAGTGAGATTGTCCTCTCCGAGTTCGCTTTAAAACGTACATTTTCACTCTACATAGCTTCAACATGAATAACATGCTGACAAAGGGAGCGATAGCGGTAGGTGGGGCATTTTATGACATCCCAGAAAGCTTGTAAACAAAGTTTACCTAGCATCGCGAAAGATGGTTTCGGACAGGGACTGCACGGAGTGCTGCTGCTCAATGCTTTGTTGCGTTAGCTAGCCAGCCACAATGCTAGCTAACTAGATATATTTGCCATCTGTCTCAAGCTGTTTTCTGCCTTTTCAACAGGATCTAACCAAAGGCTCTAATGATTTACCGAACCCCATTCTTCAATTAGTGGTGAGTATGAGTGTATGTTTTTGTGGAAGTAGCGAATTAGTTGGCCAAGTTACTGTAGGCCAACTGTAGAAGAATGGCTACTGGCCTGGTCAACAGTTAGCTAGCTAACTTGGACAGTATCGACCCATGTTTTAGAGACCAACATTTAAGACAAGGATATTCACCAAGATGGTAATACGGATTTGGACCACTGCTACATTTGTCGAAATTGACCAATATGATATGATGTCTACCGCACTCCTGTATTCATATTCTTTCAGAACATCCGTAAACTGGATGGAGGCAGTGGACCAGCCCGCTTTCGTCTGATGATGAGTGATGGACAGCACACAATGTCCTGTGAGTAGAACTATTCAAAATCCACTCCACCACCTGTTCAAAGTACACACAGAAATGGTTGTATGGCACGAGGCAGGTGACCATGACAGGTAGCAAATGCATAGCATTGCTTTGTAGAAGTGGCATGTAAAGAAAACAAAAGTGTAATATTTGGATAATATATGGCAGTATTTTAAATTAATGCAAGGTTACAACTGTATTATTTTTACACACACACACACACACACACACAGTAAATATCAAATTGAGGTAATATAGTTAGGGGTAAAGTGACTATGCATAGTTAATAAACAGAGAGAAGCAGCAGTGTTAAAAAATAAAAATTGTGGGGTGGGGTGAATGCAAATAGTCGGTGTAGTCATTTGATTAACTGTTTAGCAGTCTTATGGCTTAAGGGTCGAAGCTGTTTAGAAGCCTCTTGGACCTAGACTTGGCACTCCGGTACCGCTTGCTGAGAGAACAGGGTGTCTGGAGTCTTTGACAATTTTTAGGGCCTTCCTCTGACACTGCCTGGTATAGAGGTCCTGGATGGCTGTACGCTGGGCCCCAGTGATGTACTGGGCCATACGCACTACCATCTGTAGCACCTTGTGGTCAGTTGCTGAGCAGTTGCCATACCAAGCGGTGATACAACCAGTCAGGATGCTCAAGGTATCAGTTTAAATTAAAAGTCAAGGATATTCATAATAGAGATGTTAGACCTGCCAAATTAAGCTTTTGAGAAACTGCACCCCATTGTTTTAAATCCATATTGCGTGCAATAGTCGTAATCTGAATTACACCAGGAGGTAGACTAAAAAGACAACAGGGCTAATTAAAAGTTGTTTTAGTCCTTCTCCATAGTCTCACCCAGAAAATATCAAGGTAAATAGCTGAGCTTAGCAACGGGGCACTTTGGAGTGTTTTATGCTGTGGATGTGTTTTTATGCTGTGGATGTGTTTTTATGCTGTGGATGTGTTTTTATGCTGTGGATGTGTTTTTATGCTGTGGATGTGTTTTTATGCTGTGGATGTGTTTTTATGCTGTGGATGTGTTTTTATGCTGTGGATGTGTTTTATGCGGTGGATTGCCTGGGGCTGACCAGCAGGAGGTAGTCAGGATTCAGTAAAATGAATAGAGAGCTGGAAATCATCAAAGAAAAATAATACGTTTCTTCCTTTTAATTTGACGAAGTTGAAGAAGTGTTGTGAAACCATACAAAGTCATAAAAAATAGTATATTTTAAGACATATTTAGAAACATATTTTTGGGATCTAAATTGATCCTCATCCCAGACTAAACTGGGCTGAATTTGGCTCTTCCATGTTTATTAACAAGGATGGCATGTTGTTTGGAACTGTGTGTGGGGGGGATTAGTTGGGAGATGCATATCATCATCTCATAGACAAGACAGACTAGCACACGCAATGGCCATGTGCAGTGGAAGTGCAGCACTTGGCTGTCCTCTACTGCACTGCCCATGTGCTTGTTGGTCTATCTTGTCCCGAACATCTCCTATCCTCTCCCAATCCCTCCTGTAGCGTTCATGCTCTCCACCCAACTCAACCCAATGGCTGAGGACAACCGACTGGCCCAAAACTGTATCTGTCAGCTGAAGAGGAATGTGACCAATGTCCTAAAGGATGGACGGTATGGTGCTTCTATTTTTTGATGTTTTCCTACAGAATGACAAACCCTTTTCTCTCCATTTTTATACTTTAAGAGCTGTCAGTATGGACACACAATGGATATGCACAGACACACTTTTTGTTGTTTATCAACCATGTGTTTAGTCTTTGGAATATAATTAACAATGCAATTGTTAATCTGTTTATTGCTGTTCTTCTGTTCAGGCATGTGGTGGTCATATTAGACATGGAGGTGGTGAAGTCTGCTGATGAGGTGGCTGGAAAGATCGGAGAGCCCACGCCTTACGTGGAAGGCGAGTCTTCATCCCATACTCCATCACCATATCATAAGGCTTAGGGGGAGTGAAGATGAACAAATGTTTGAATCCAGACATGCATATAACCTACAATGTTGAATGTGCAGCTTACTTGAGTTTTTACCTTTCACTCCCTCACCTCCCTTGCAGGTCAGAGTAAAGCCCCACAGTCAGCCCCCAATCCCTCAGTCCACCCCCTGCAGCCCCCGAATGGAAATTATGGTAAACAATTCCAGATCACCCACTGTGCTTTTAAATCTAATGCCTTTTCACATCCTATAGCAGGATTTGAATTGAGAGATTGGTCATTAATGGACTGTATTCTCAAGCTAAATTCCTAATGTTTTGCAGCTATATTCATTCATAGTCGGTTTGAAGGTTGCAAAACACTTCAATATAGGTTATTGGATAGGTCATTTAGTTTGTTTCCAGTAGATGGCAACATGTATGCAAAATGGACAAATCTTGGTTAAAATCCTCAGATCTACTGAACATATGACACTGCTACTGTTTTTGTCAGAATGCTTAGTTAAAAAACATTTGCCTCTTGGGTATATTGTCATCTGTAACGTTCTACTGATCTTACTAAGATAAGATGGTGGTTGACCAATGTGATGCTGTTAAACACAAAATACTAGGTATATATTCTGTCTCCTCTTTGTTGCAAATAAGGTGTTAAAATCGGTCTTAGAGAGAATGTATAAAACAGACATGCTGCGGGTGAACCATCTGAACGCCACACTGGTTATTTCCAGTAGTCCTGATGTGCTCATCAGTCAGACTATACATCTGGTTTTGAATTGGATATGATCTGAATATACAGTACTATTGACTGATACGTTTCAGCTCCTTAAATTTGTAATTTTGCTGACACTCTTATCCAGAGCAACTTACAGTAGTGAGTGCATGCATTTTCATACGGGTCCCCCATGGGAATCGAACCCACAACCCTGGTGCATGCGCCATGCTCTTATCAACTGAGCTACACTGGACAAACTTAATCTTAACTTCGACAGTTCCCTTTTCATCAAGTAATTAGCTAAGCACTTAGTTATAATTAGTACCAGGTTAAAATGGTAATCATGCCATGAGAGATAATATGCTACTGACATTGATTCCAAAATATACATATAGTATCATTCAAGGGTTTTTCTTTA
Organism: Oncorhynchus mykiss; assembly: GCF_013265735.2. Lineage (NCBI taxonomy): Eukaryota > Metazoa > Chordata > Actinopteri > Salmoniformes > Salmonidae > Oncorhynchus > Oncorhynchus mykiss. Next base: position 18,823,055 of record NC_048588.1, read on the forward strand.
TTTTTTACTATTTTCTACCTTGTAAATAACACACATGGAATAATGAAGTAACCAAAAAAGTGTTAAACAAATCAAAATATATTTTAGGTTCTTCAAAGTAGCCACCCTTTGCCTTGTTGACAACTTTGCACACTCTTGGCATTCTCTCAACCAGCTTCACTTGGAATACTTTTCCAACAGTCTTGAAGGCGTTCCCACATATGCTGAGCACTTGTTGGCTGCTTTTCCTTCACTCTGCGGTCCAACTCATTCCAAACCATCTCAATTGGGTTGTGGTCGGTGATTGTGGAGGCCAGCTCATCTGATGCCCTTACACAGCCTGGAGGTGTGTTTTGGGTCATTGTCCTGTTGAAAAACAAATTATATTCCCACTAAGCGCAAACCAGATGGGATCACATATCACTGCAGAATGCTGTGGTAGCCGTGCTGGTTACGTTTGCTTTGAATTCTAAATATATCACTGACCGTGTCACCAGCAAAGCAGGTAACTAAATAAATGTTAATCATCGCTCGTGACATAAACATTTCTAATCATTACACAGTACAAGTGTTTAAGCAGGGATTTCATGGCTAAAGGAAGGTTTTCTTAGTGCTAACCTACAGTATCATAGGGCATTTTGTGAACCATGTCCGATGAACTCTTAGCCCAATCTATGACTTCAGGAGCTTATTTTATGGTCTGGGTCGTAGGTATTCATCCCACTAATCTGGTGTTAGGGAATTGAAGTAGTGATGGTGAGCTTCATCCTCCTCATCAGCACAGTTGTTATTGTTCAGTTGTGTGGCTGTGCTGTGCTGCTGGATCTGGGGGCTTAATTACTAGAAATGCAGTTGTTGGCAAAGTTGACACTTTGAACTGTAATCCATAGTGTGAGACGCGCACAAATCAAATGTGCAGTTAGTGCTTGTCCGAACAGAGAACCCTCTGTCAGGCCGTATGCACCAATCTCGTGTGGGAAGAGCAGCTTTGGTTTGTTGTTTCACACTTCTGTCTGCTTTGAGTCTGTGATACACAAATCATCTCTCACAAACTCAGAACTTAGTTGGTCTTGGGGTGTTGTCTCCTCTCTCCTACTATCCCAAATCTACCGCAATAAATCGGCTACTCTTCCTGATATAAGTTTTTCTGTTACGTGAGACTACTCTCATGAAGTGAGAATTACAGTGATCAGGGAGTTTCAGCCCTGATAAGTTATGGATGTCTATTTTGTTGAGTTTGCCACTCTCACTGCTCTCTATATGCACCAATAGCTCTCTGTTCTCTCATTTCCCTATCTATCATTAGGCACCATGAACAAAGGTCCCAGCAGAGAGTTTGGGGGGAAGAAGGCCATGCCTCTGTCTGCAATGCCCAGCACTCCTGGGGGATCCTCCAAAGTCGTGCCCATTGCCAGCCTCAACCCCTACCAGTCAAAGTGAGTAGTCTTCTTATACCCGTCTATGGTTGCGTCCCAAATAGCCCCGTATTCCCAATATAGTGTACTACTTTAAAGTAGTGCACTATATAGGGAATGGGTGCCTTTTGGGATGCAACCTATCACTTTCGCGAACATCTCAAACAACATGATCTCTTGCCCAAAGGTTTATTCTTAAGTCATGATAATGCTGTTATTCCATACTCTTTAGTCATAGAATGGAATGATGACTGTTTGATTTGTATTTGGGGATGTTTTTGTGATTTATTCCATAGATAGTTGGTCAAGGTATTTTCAAGGAATAGAGGTCCATCCAACAGCAACATAAACTGGTTATTTTCTCTCAGGTGGACCATCCGAGCACGTGTCACCAACAAGAGCGGCATCCGCACCTGGAGCAACTCTCGTGGGGACGGCAAGCTGTTCTCTATGGAGATTGTGGATGAAAGTGTGAGTAACCCTTTCTGTTTGCGTTTTCTCATGTTGCCGTATTGGATCGTGTGGAGCTAGTCCATTGCTGACTGTGTTGTGTGTTGATACAGGGAGAGATCAGAGTGACTGCCTTTACCCAGGAGGTGGACAAGTTCTACAGCATCATCGAGACTGGCAAGGTGAGAGGAACTGCCTCCTATTAAGGATGCTTATCTACCATATGCTTGTCACTTTCACAGATTTGGGTCAACTGAGTAATTCATCTCAATGTGCTATTGCCAATAGTTTTTGATTTGTACAATGTGCTGAATTGTATATGATTTGGTGTAATGAGATGAATGATTCTCTCCAAATTGAGTCAAAGGACAGTAGCAAAATGATCCTCTGCTATAGATCCTCTGCCAGGCTTGATTTAGTCCCTACATCAATATTCAGCTGAAATGAATCCTGTGCCCAAATCCACTTTAGATTTAAACCTACTTTTATTCATGCCCAGGTGTTCTACATCTCCAAGGGATCACTGAAGATCGCCAACAAGCAGTACTCGTCCCTGAAGAATGACTATGAGATGACCCTAAATGGAGAATCCACCATCATCCCCTGTGAGGACACCCAGGACGTACCCATGGTGCAGTGCAACTTCATCTCCATCGCTGACCTGGAGGCCCGAGAAAAGGACGCCATTTTGGGTAAGGTGCAGGTGTAGCAAGGGAGGAGCAAAGAGGAAGGGTGGTCCAGGCAGGGCTGGCGGGGTGTGATAACCGTCAACAGACTTAGTTTATTATTATCCTATCATAGGGATGGATGCTACGGTAGCAGGGGGTTGTGCTGGGGTGGTTTAGGTAATTATAAGAGCAGGGATAAAAGTCATTAATAATGCTGATGACAGTAGTGTCCTGTGGCGCAGATTGACTTTGGGCCCAATGGCGGAGCCCGGTGAGGAGGGGGAATAAGAAACCATAGACAGCATCCCAAATGGCAGTGCACACTACCTGTGAACTATATGGCTCCGGTCAAAAGTAGTGCACTATGTAGAGAATGGGATGCCATTTGGACTCATCCCTAGTTGTAATGATGGTAATAGCAGGCATCAGCCCAGCCAACCCTGTGATGTTGAAGATATCTTCTTAATCATGCTTAAATTAGTTGTAACCTAACAAGACTGAATGAATTAAGATGGCAGAAAGAATAGGCTGCTCCCAAATGACACCCTATTCCCTATATAGTGCACTAGAGGTAAAGTGATAAACAGAGAAGCAGCAGCGTTCAATGGGGGTGGGGGGGTCAATGCAAATAGTCCGGGTAGTCATTTGGTTTGCTGTTCAGGAGTCTTATGGCTTAGGGGGAACCTTCTTGGACCTAGACTTGGCACTCCGGTACTGCTTGCCATGCAGTAGCAGAGAGAACAGTCTGTGACTGGAGTCTTTGGCAATTTTTAGGACCTTCCTCTGACACCATCTGGTATAGAGGTCCTAGATGGCAGGAAGCTTGGCCCTGATGATGTACTGGGCCGTACGCACTACCCACTGGTGTGCCTTGCGGTCGGAGGCTGAACAGTTGCCATACCAGGCAGTGATGCAACCAGTCGATGGTGTAGCTGTAGAACTTTTTGAGGAACTGAGGACCCATGCCAAATCTTTTCAGTCTCCTGAGGGGGAACAACTGTCGTGTTGTGTTTGGAGCATGACAGTTCGTTGGTGATGTGGGCACCAAGGAACTTGAAGCTCTCAACCAGCTACGCTACAGCCCCGTCGATGAGAATGGGGGCATGTTCGGCCCTCCTTTTCCTGTGGTTGACGATTACCCCCCCCCCCCTGATCATGTTGAGGGAGAGGTTGTTATCCTGGCACCACACTGCCAGTTCTCTGATCTTCTCCCTGTAGGCTGTCCCATTGTTGTCAGTGATCAGGCACTGTTGTGTTGTCAGCAAACGTAATGATGGTGTTGGAGTCGTGCTTGACCATGCAGTCATGTGTGAACAGGGAGTACAGGAGGGGACTGAGCACAAACCCCTGAGGGGCCTCCATATTGAGGGTCAGTGTGGTAGATGTGTTGTTACTTACCCTTAGCACCTGGGAGGGGTGACCCGTTTGGAAGTCCAGGATCCAGTTGCAGAGGGAGGTGTTTAATCCCAGGGTCCTAAGCTTAGTGATGAGCTTTGAGGGCACTATGGTGTTGAATGCTGAGCTGTAGTCAATGAGCACATAGATGTTCCTTTTGTCCAGGTGGGATAGGGCAGCCTGGAGGGCAGTAGCGGTTGGGGCGGTATGCAAATTGTAGTGGGTCTAGGGTTTCTGCTATAATGGTGTTGATGTGAGCCATGACTAGCCTTTCAAAGCACTTCATGACTACAGACATGAGTGGTATGGGCCAGTAGTCATTTAGGCAGGTTATCTTGGTGTTCTTGGGCACAGGGATTATGGTGGTCTGCTTGAAACATGTTGGTATTACAGACTCGGTCAGGGAGAGGTTGAAAATGTCAGGGAAGACACTTGCTAGTTGGTTAGCGCATGCTCGGAGTACACGTCCTGGTAATCCTCTGGCCTTGTGATTGTTGACATGTTTTTGAAGGTATTAGTCACATTGGCTACGGAGAGTGTGATCACACAGCCGTATGGAACAGCTTGTAACCTCACGCATGCTTCAGTGTTGCTTGCCTCGAAGTGTGCCAAGAAGTAATTTAGCTCGACTGATAGGCTCGTGTCACTGTGCAGCTCGCGGCTGTGCTTTCCTTTTGTAGTCCATAATAGTTTGCAAGCCCTGCCACATCCGACGAGCAACAGAGCCAGTGTAGTAGGATTCAATATTTGTCCTGTATGGAGATGAAACAGTATGAACATTTCATATCACAATTATAGTGACATGATCACGGTTATCAGTATTATCGCCCTGTTAAAACGTGCTGGAGATGTTTAAAATGTACTAATACACACACTGAAATCATGTCACCCAAGTTTTATATTGAAAACCAACAAATACAATTAGCAGCACTATGCACTTTTTGTGCCTAATCACTAAAATAATAGCATTAACATTAAAGTTGGCACCATGTGGCCATGAGAGGTAAACGTTTCCCTCTTGCAGGTTTAAATGAACACAACCTCAAGTAAGCAAATCAAATAAACAAACAACAAATACAATTAGCAGCACTCACTTTGTAGTGAGGCACGGCAACCATCCGCCTCAGAAAGCCAGGCCTCTCAACAATTTGAAATGACATCATGTCCTTTGTCCAATGATATATGAAAGGGCTGCAGTGAGGTCTTGACATTTTATGATGTGGGTCCATAAGCAGCCTGCCTTTTTAAATGCTTGCTCAGTGTCTGTCACAACTGTAGACGAGGAGGGACCGGTAGCATCACTGGGTTTGCCTGCTGCATGCCCACACTGTAAACAAGGGAATAGCAAATGTTGTATTATTATTCACACAGTCTATCTTCTGTGTTGCATTTGAGTATATGCAATGACCCCATGCACAATTTACATAAATGCAAATTAGTCTTAAGAAGACCGTGATAGTAATTGCAATGAGCACAACAATTTGACTTGTTTAGGAGTCTATAGTGTTTCTCTCGTTGGAGCACTTACAACCAAGTCTGTCGGATTTTAAATGAACAAAATATGTTGGTTGTGTGACTAAACTACATAACGTGTTATCGTGTGCAATGGGCGAATAGTCTGCATACAGCAGCATAACAACTTGTTTTTACAAGAGTAGGTAACACTGAAAGCTTCAGTTTACGTTATTGACAAGCTATTAGCAAGTTAGACAGACAAACCATGACATTTTCCCCCGTTCCGAAGTCCCCACATCATGCATTGAGCTAAATGTTAATTTGCCTTGCATTTGCTATAAAATAGTGGGAAGTGTTGCCCCGATTATTATTTATGTTTTTGTGTGTTCTGCAGACAGGGTGACCATCTTCGATTAAGTTTCCCTCCGCACTCTTGTGTGAAATAGCAGGTTAACATGAATCTATACTCAGGATAAATTAGCAGCAATGTCGGTTTTGTTTTATTTTTGTTTCCCATTCCAATACATGCATCATGATAAACATTAGTAATGCATGTGCCATGCGACCAGGAGATGCTGGATAGGCAGTGACCTCACACTTAATCTGAACAGGATAAATCGGCCCATTTCCCTGAGTGAATGTGTTGTGGACAACTGTTGGACCTTGAGTGACCCAGGAGACTCACACACGATCAATATTTATATGTGGAAATGTGATTTATTTAGAATGGGAATGGGTGTTTGTCTTTCTGACTTATTCCATAGATAGTTGGTCAAGGTCTTTTCAAGGACTAGTGGTGGGCAATTACATAGTAAGGTCAACCTGAGCATGAAAACACTTAATAGCTTATTTCCTAATTCAACTACTTTTGTATTTACCTTGAATGTGTGTATTTTTGAAGTACAGACTACCGTTGGCCTTTATGTTTTCCAAATGTAGTGTTATTGTTACTATAATGTAGGATACAAAGTAAAAATGTTTTTTAGTCAATCAGATTTCATAGCTCTTGGCAATGGCTGTGTTTCGGATCAAGTCGGAAGGTTAATAAAACAATAGCAAACACATTTTAGTCCATTGAGTGCTAAGAAAGAACGCTGTTTTGGGCAGGAAGTGTCACATCGTAATGTTTTTGAAGAAAAGTTATTGTAAATGGTTTCGAGTATGATTGTATGTAAGACATCAACTATGAAATTACACACATGTAGTAACCAAAAAAGGGTTAAACAAATAGCCACCCTTTTGCCTTGATGACAGCGTTACACTCTCTTAGCATTCTCTCAACCAGCTTCATGAGGTAGTACCCTGGAATGCATTTCAATTAACAGGTGTGCCTTGTTAAAAGTTAATTTGTGGAATTTCTTTCCTTCATGCATTTGAGCCAATCAGTTGTGTTGTGACAAGGTAGGGGTGGTATACAGAAGATGGCCCTATTTGGTAGAAGAGTGAGTCCATATTATGTCAAGAACAGCTCAAATAAGCAAAGAGAAATTACTTTAAGATATGAGGGTCAGTCATTCTGGAAAATTACAAGAACTTTGAAAGTTCGTTCAAGTGCAGTCAATAAATCTACGGTGGTCGAGAATTTGAATAAGCATTTTTCTACGGCCGGCCATGCTTTCCACCTGGCTAACCCCCCTGCTTCTCCTTCACCCAAATCCAGGCAGCTGATGTTCTTAAAGTGCTGCAAAATCTGGACCCCTACACATCAGCTGGGCTAGACCCAAACTCTTACAGACCTGTATCCATCCTGCCCTGCCTTTCTGATGTCTTCGAAAGCCAAGTTAACAGATCACCGACCATTTTGAATCCAACTGTACCTTCTCCACTATGCAATCTGGTTTCCGAGCTGGTGGTGGGTACACCTCAACCACGCTCAAGGTCCTAAACGCTATCATAACCGCCATCGACAAAAGACAGTACTGTGCAGCAGTCTTTATTGACCTGGCCAAGGCTTTCGACTCTGTCAATCACCGTATTCGTATCGGCAGACTCAATAGCCTTGGTTTCTCAAATGACTGCCTCGCCTGGTTCACCAACTACTCAGAGTTCAGTGTGTCAAGTTGGAGGGCCTGTTGTCCGGACCTCTGGCAGTCTCTATGGGGATGCCACAGGGTTCAAATCTTGGGCAGACTCTTTTCTCTGTATATATCAATGATGTCGCTCTTGCTGTTGGTGATTCTCTGATCCACCTCTATGCAGACGACAGCATTCTGTATACAGCTGGCCCTTCTTTGGACACTCATAACTTCTTATGGTATAGCGGACGCTTGCGTCCCACTTGGCCAAAAACCAGGGAAAATGCAGCGCGGCAAATTCAAATAAATTGATATAAAAATCTTTCATTAAATCACGCATGTAAGATACTCAATTAAAGCTACATTCGTTGTGAATCCAGCCACCATGTCAGATTTTAAAAAGGCTTTTCGGCGAAAGCATAAGAAGCTATTATCTGATGATAGCACAACAGTAAACAAAGAGGGTAGCATATTTCAACCCTGCAGGCGCTACACAAAACGCAGAAAATATAAAACATGCCTTACCTTTGACAAGCTTCTTTTATTGGCACTCCAATATATCCCATAAACATCACGATTGGTCCTTTTGTTCGATTAATTCTGTCCATATATATCCAAATTGTCAATTTATTTGTCGCGTTTGATCCAGAAAAAAACAGCTTCCAAAATGCGCAACATCACTACAAAATATTTCAAAAGTTGCCTATAAACTACTTTTGTAATACAACTTTAGGTATTTTTAAATGTTAATAATCGATCAAATTGAAGACTTGTCTATCTGTTTTCAATAAAGGACGAGAGAAAACTAACACTACTTTTCAAGTAAAGTAACTCTCAACAGCTTTACCCTTTTCCAGGATGGCCCTACTTCTTCATTGCACAAATGAATAACCTCAACCAAATTCCAAAGACTGGTGACATCCAGTGGAAGTGGTAGGAAATGAAAACAAGTGCCTAAGAAATATCGTTTCCCAATGAGAACTCACTGAACAGACGGAAACCTCAAAAAGAAAAATTCTGAACGGTTAGTCCTCTGGGTTTTGCCTGCTACATAAGTTCTGTTATACTCAGACATGATTCAAACAGTTTTAGAAACTTCAGAGTGTTTTCTATCCAAATCTACTAATACTATGCATATCTTATATTCTTGGCATGAGTAGCAGGAAGTTGAAATTGGGCATGCTATTTATCCAAAAGTGAAAATACTGCCCCCTATACCTTAAGAACTTAACAAACCTCCAAAGAGCTTCAATGCCATACAACACTCCTTCTGTGGCCTCCAACTGCTCTTAAATGCAAATAAAACTAAATGCATGCTCTTCAAACGGTCGCTGCCCACGCCCGCCCGACTAGCATCACTACTCTGGATGGTTCTGACTTAGAATATGTGGACAACTACAAATACCTAGGTGTCTGGTTAGACTGTAAACTCTCCTTCCAGACTCACATTAAGCATCTACAATCCAAAATGAAATCTAGTATTGACTTCCTATTTCGCAACAAAGCCTCCTTCACCCGTGCTGCCAAACACCCTTGTAAAACTGACTATACTACCGATCCTTGATTTCAGCGATGACATTTACAAAATAGCCTCCAACACTCTACTAAGCAAATTGGATGTAGTCTATCACAGTGCCATCCGTTTTGTCACCAAAGCCCCATAAACTACCTACCACTGCGACCTGTATGCTCTCATTGGCTGCATATCTGTCGCCAAACCCACTGGCTCCAAGTCATCTAATTCTTTGCTAGGTAAAGCCCTGCCTTATCTCAGCTCACTGGTAACCATAGTACGCTCCAGCAGGTATATTTCACTGGTCATCACCTTTAGCCGCCTTTCCTTCCAGTTCTCTGCTGCCAATGACGGACAAATTGCGCAAGTCACTGAAGCTAGAGACTTATATCACCTCAGTGCACCTATACACAGACCATCTGTAAATAGCCCAACCAACTACCCCATCCCCATGTTATTGTTATGCTATTTTGCACCCCAGTATCTCTACTTGCACATCTATCACTCCAGTGTTAATGCTAAATTGTAAATATTTCGCCATTATGGCCTATTTTATTGCCTTACCTCGCTAATCTTACTACATTTGCACACTGTATATAGATTTGTCTATTGTGTTATTGACTGTACGTTGTTGTTTTTGTCGCAACTACTCTGCTTTATCTTGGCCAGGTCGCAGTTGTAAATGAGAACTCGTTCTCAACTGGCCTACCTGGTTAAATAAAGGTGGGGGGGAGTGTTGTAAAAAAGTTGCAAAAACTATGATGAAACTGGTTCTCATGAGGACCGCCACAGGAAAGGAAGACCCAAAGTCTGCTGCAGAGGATAAGTTCATTTGAATTAGCAGCCTCAGAAATTGCAGCCCAAATACATTTTTCACGGAGTTCAAGTAACAGAGATCTCAACATCAACTGTTTAGAGGAGACTGCGTGAAATCAGGGCTTCACGGTTGAACTGCTGCAAAGAAACCACTACTAATGGACACCAATAAGAAGAGCCTCGCTTGGGCCAAAAAACACGAGCAATGGACATCAGACCAGTGGAAATCTGTCATTTGGTGTGATGAGTCCAAATGAGAGATTTTTGGTTCCAACCACCATGTCTTTGTGAGACGTGGAGTAGGTGAACGGATGATCTTTGAGTATGTGGTTCCCACCGTGAAGCATGGAGGAGGAGGTGTGGTGGTGTGGGCGTGCTTTGCTGGTGACACTGTCAATGATTTATTTAGAATTCAAGGCACACTTAACCAGCAAGGTGTCCACAGTACTCTGCAGCAATACGCCATCCCATCTGGTTTGCACTTAGTGGGACTATCATTTGTTTTTCAACAGGACAATGACCCAACACACCTCCATGCTGTGTAAGGGCAATTGACTAAGAAGGAGAGTGATGGAGTGCTGCATCAGATGACCTCAACCCAATTGAGATGGTTTGGGATGAGTTGGAGTGAAGGAAAAGCAGCCAACAAGTGCTCAGCATGTGGGAACTCCTTCAAGACTGTTGGATAAGTATTCCAGGTGATTCTGGTTGAGGGAATGCCAAGAGTGTGCAAAGCTGTCAAGATAAAGGGTGGCTGCTTTGAAGAATCTCAAATATATTTTGATTTTATACTATTGTTCATTCCTACATGATTCCATATGTGTTCTTTCATAGTTTTGTTGTCTTCACTATTATTCTACAATGTAGAAAATAGTAAAAATAAAGAAACTCTGGATGTAGGTGTCCAAATGTTTGACTGGTACTGTATATATGATAATGTTAATATTTTCATTGTTGTTTTTGTGTGTAGCCAAGCCTTCCTTTCAAAGTGTCTGTTTATATTTTACCGTAAGACTTTGAGATTCTGACTTTTTCCTATGTGTCTGTTCTCCCAAAAATGACTGTCCTTTTCCTTCACACCTGTAACGCAAGTTGTTCCGTTTCTTCAATGTGATATTATTTAGCACTTTGTAATTTTGTCTTTACACTTCCCCATATAATGGTTCTACAAAAATACACCGAGTTCTGTTTAGAGCACATAAAGGAGAGTTGACTGCTTTTAGTTTATGTAAAAAAAAAACTTCAGACAGTGATAATATTAACAATGAATAGGCTATATCCGTCAGGCTGGGAGAGTGATGAGAGGCTGTGTTAGAGAGCATCACACTGACTGATCTATAAATTATTTATATTTGAGCTTCCATCCAGAGTTACTTACAGGCGCAATTAGGGTTAAGTGCCTTGCTCAAGGGCACATCGACAGATTTTTCACAGATTTTTATGCAGGACGTATAGTGACTTAGATCAGTCAGTGTGTCTGACTTCAATGGAGTGAAAAATCTGTACTGTACTCATGTCACCTGTGTTGAAAATATATTCAACTATCTATGGACATTCCACATACGTGATCAATACTTATAATATAAGTCTGTTTTTTCTCCTGGGTCATTTAAGGTTCTCCATAGTAATGCTGCTCATAGTCTACTGTGCTAATAAGTTGACCGTGTGTGTTTTCCAGATGTGATTGGAGTGTGTAAGAGCGTGGCTGACGTGACCCGCCTCACCACCAAGAACAACCGTGAGGTCTCCAAGAGGACGCTCAACCTGATGGACCAGTCTGGTAAACTGGTGGAGGTCACCCTGTGGGGAGAGGAGGTGAGGACTGGGGGAAAGACCAGCACAGCCATATAGATGGTCTATATGTGTCTGGACACAAGGGGACAGTCCTGCTTGATAAAGAGAGGATGAAAGTCACTTTCTCTCATGCTGGGTGACATGCAGTAGCACCTTCATGATTTGTGTCCCTTTGTCCTGTCAGCCAGCGTCCCAGGAAGGGGTACAGTACACCTCTCCTAATTGAAAACGTGGTGTGAGCCGAGCCGTATGCCTCCCTGTGTTTGGAAATGTCTGTTAAGCAATTTGAATAGGCAGAGGAGATTTGAGCAGTGGGCTCTCTCTGTGGGTTTAATAGAAGCTGATGTGGTTGAAGTCACTGAGTAAATACCATGTCACATTGTGATGAAAAAACCCAGCTCCAGCATTTGATTTTATACGTGGCCGTGGCTATGCTTAGTTTGCCACCATTTCTTTCATTATGACAACTACAACACAATGTTCCCTCTTTATTTGTTCTGCAGATATCCCCTATCCAGGGGGCTTGCAAAGGTACACATGTGTAGTTCATAAAGAACAATAAGCTTTAGTAAATGCAGAATTGCATTTAATATTTTTCACTTTGTTTTTCTTCCCTGCTGCTGATACTTTTTATTTTTTTAAACAAATTTCGTGGTATCCAATTGTTGTAGTAGCTACTATCTTGTCTCATTGCTACAACTCCCGTACGGGCTCGGGAGAGACGAAGGCTGAATGTCATGCGTCCTCCGATACACAACCCAACCAGCCGTACTGCTTCTTAACACAGCGCGCATCCAACCCGGAAGCCAGCCGCACCAATGTGTCGGAGGCTACACCGTGCACCTGGCCACCTTGGCTAGCGCGCACTGCGCCCGGCCCGCCACAGGAGTCGCTGGTGCGCGATGAGACAAGGAGATCCCTACCGACCAATCCCTCCCTAAACCGGACGACGCTAGGCCAATTGTGCTGCTGATACACTACATGGCTAAAAGTATGTGGACAGCTGCTCGTCGAACATCTCATTCCAAAATCATGGTCATTAATATGCAGTTGGTCCCCCCCCCCCCCCTCCCTTTGCTGTTATATCAGCCTCCAATCTTCTGGGAAGGCTTTCCACTAGATGTTGGAAAATTGCTGCAGGGACTCCGTTCAGCCACGAGCATTAGTGAGGACAAGTTCTTCTACACCGGCCTTGACAAACCATTTCTGTATGGACCTCGCTTTGTGCACGGGGGCATTGTCGTGCAGAAACAGGAAAAGGCCTTCCCCAAACTGTTGCCACAAAGTTAGATGCACAGAATAGTCTAGAATGTAATTTTATGCTGTAGCATTAAGATAAGGGATAAGGGGGCAGTTCCAGTGAAGGGATAAGGGGGCTAGTTCAAACCATGAAAAATAGCCCCAAAACATTATTCCTCCTCCACCAAACTTTACAGTGGGCACTATGTATTGGTGCAGGTTGTTCTGGAATCCGCCAAACCTAGATTTGTCAGTTGGACTGCCAGATGGTGAAGCGTGATTCAACACTCCAGAGAACGCAAGCTTTACACCACTCCAGCCAACGCTTGCCATGGCGATCTTAAGCTTGTGTGCTGCTGCTCGGCCATGGTAACCCATTTCATGAAGCTCCCGACGGACCGTTTTTATGCTGACGTTGCCTCGAGGCAGTTTTGAACTGGCTTGTGAGTGTTGCAAGGACAGGCGCTTTTTTTGTGTGCATTTTTTACACGCTTCAGCACTCGGCTGTCCGTTTTGTGAGCTTGTGTGGCCTACCACTTTGTCACTGAGCCATTGTTGCTCCTAGACATTTCCGCTTCACAGTAACAGCACTTACAGTTGACCAGGGCAGCTCTGGCAGGGCTGAAATTTGAGGAACTGACTTGTTGGAAAGGTTGCATCCAATGACGGTGCCACACCGAAAGTCACTGAGCTCTTCAGTAAGGCCGTTCTACTGACAATGTTTGTCTATGGAGATTGCATGGCTGTGTGCATGATTTTATACACCTGTCAGCAACGGGTGTGGCTGAAATACGGGTTTGGCTGAAAAATCCACAAATTTGAATGGGTGTCCACATACACTTTATATGCAAAACTATGGCAAAATGTATCTTGTTGGTATCCTCAGTCAACCTATCTATTCTATTTGCAGGCAGAGAACTTTGATGGCTCTGGGCAGCCCATCTTGGCCATCAAAGGGGCCAAGCTGTCAGACTATGGGGGAAGATCTCTGTCTGCTACGTTCAGCAGCACCGTCATGGTCAACCCCGACATCCCTGAGGCATACAAGCTGCGGGGCTGGTAAGTATCTCTCTCTTGTCTGGAGCCACATAGCTTTAGGTGCTAAAGGCCTCCCTAACTGTGTTACCCAGGCTGTTCTTGTATATGTATGGTGCTGCTATTAGGTCATATTTTGGGTTCGAAGACCTGGAGTGAATCTCTCACATCCTCTGCTCCACCGTTGAGAGAATTCTAAAGGACTTAAAGGAATTTGAATGTTAAATATCAGATCCCCAAACTCGGTGAGGGTGCGTGCTCCAGCTTGGTTCGTCAAGATTAGCCTATCTCCCATTAGTGAAGATGTGGGAGGAGGTTACTTCAATTAAGCATTACATATGAATGCTAGTCATTCTTTACCTGCAGAAAATGCCCCTTTTCTCATTTTAATCTGCCCTTCAAAGAAGCAACAAATAACGGGTACAGCTCTCCAGACCACAGAGTTTGATTGTGGTGTTGGGAGCATTTGTGTTTTTAGCACGTTGATGGGCAGAACATACATTTTTCATATTAATGACAATAACAACTACATTGAAAAAATATTTGTAAGTAAACCTAAAGCCTATATTTTATTGGAACAAATATAGTGAATGTAGGCCCAGATTTAGTATGTGAGAGTAGTTGTTTGGGCAAAGAGGTAGTTAGTAGCACATCTACATAAAGTGGTTTAAGATGGCATACACAGAGGAACAGGCTGTTATCCCTTGAAGATAGCCTATTGGCTGCTCCAGCAAAGCAATGGGAAAACAGTTACTATGACTCATGCTTTCATCTTTTCTTTGCGTTGTCTTGCCAATTCCCGTTATTCATTACCTAAATAATGTTATTCACTCTGTACCATATCCCAAAATAAATACTCTGCTTTTCCAATCCCATATCTAGTTTGGAAACGAGGCAGCAGTTTTTAAGTTTATATCAAAGCCATGTCTTGTTAATGGCTGGGTAGAAGCATAAAATTGAATCTTGTAATTCAAAGGGATTGATGGAGGAGGTGGGGTGATCATAGGGACTGAAGGGACAGTCATTGCTCCTATTTAACCTTTACCTCAGCTTTTTGGCACCTTGATTGATCTGTCCCTCCATCTTCTATGTCCTCTCCTCTTCTGCTCCACTCTGACAACAGACCAGGCCTCCCAGTCAAAAATTTAAGGCAAAATGTCTCAAAAGTTGAGATCCAATCGATTCTCACCCAAGGTGCTTTATTTTATTTACCTTCCAACAGCAACACCGGCCCCACACTCCACAGGGAAATAAGATGAAAGGAGGCTGAGGAATGAAAGGGAAAAGGACCCAGTAACAATTCCAATTTATATTCTGGCACGTCCTGTGTGTCTTGACATGTGCTCAAATTCCACTTTCCTGTGCCTTGAAAAAAAGTTGGGCCGCTGTAATTATTTTTGAGCTGATCAGAAGCCTTGGTCTGCATAATGAGAGAAGTGAAATGTGACTACATAGCAGGAGGGAGAGAGGGGTGGCAAGTCCACACAATATCCTAATTTCTGCCACTTCACTGGGTGTCTTGGCTGGGGTGATTTCTTTCCAGAATTAGGACCAGTTGGGTATTTTGAATGGTATTTGGCCATTACAAAGAGGTCATTCTCCAAACATAATGTGGTAGGAGTGTTAAATGCTTCTCGACCATTGTCTGAGTGGTAGCCTGTCTCAAGCATTTTGCATTAAATCGTATAGCTTGTTTACCAATATGGCTTTGGATAATGATGTGGATGTAGTGGAGAGACTTTATGTGAATCTTCCACCTGCTCACTTCAACAATGCAGGTGTTCCACTCCCACACCCTCTGAGCTGTGGGAGCTTCCTTCACTTTCTCGCATGTGTCTCAATGACTCCCTATTCCCTATATAGTGCACTACTATTGACCAGAACCTTATGGGCCCTGGTCGAAAGTAGTCTACTACATAGGGAATAGGGTGCCATTTGAGATGCAGACACTCAGTCACTTCTCACATGGACAACCAGAGATAACGAGGCTAAGTGTTGATGTTTTCCAGTGCAGAGCCTGGCTGCCATGGGATTATGCAGGTCCTCAAGGACCAGTGGGCTCCTGCAGGTTCGCAGGCATCCATCAATTAAGCAAACAGTTCAGAGGTTGCTGATATGAGTCCTGACCTCAGCCATTAGTCTAAGGACAGTGGTGCACTAAGTCCTATATAACACTTATTTTTTGCGTGTGGCAGTGACCCAAAATATTTTGGGATGATATTGGGAAAAGGGTTTGGGAAAATATTTTGGGACTGAACAAAAAATAGAAACGCAACATGGACAATTATTAGTCCCATTTTTCATTTTCCATTTTTCATGAGCTGAAATAAAAGACCTGGAAACTTTTCCATACGCACAAAAAGCGTATTTCTTTCAAGATTTTGTGCACAACGTTGTTTACATCCCTGTTGGTGAGCATTTCTCCTTTACCAAGATAATCCATCCACCTGACAGGTGTGGAATATCAAGATGCTGGTTAAACAGCATGATCATTACACAGGTGCACCTTGTGCTGGGTACTTCTCATGGCTGCTCATCCCTGCCCAGTCATGTGAAATCCATAGATTAGTGCCTAATTAATATATTTCAAGTGACCGATTTCCTTGTATAAACTGTAACTCAGTCAAATCTTTAATGTGTATATTTTTGTTCAGTGTATGTATCGATTGACTCAAAGTATAGCTTTTTTTGCTAATATAGGTAATGTTAGCTACCACTAGTCTGCTGTACCTACACCAAAACTTCAGTATTTTTCCTTCATAGCTTGTAATCCGTCTTCTTTTTATATAATGAGCCAACATGTTTTCAGCACTTTTATTTTCCTGACTGATCAAAACTAATTTTGTCATGCTCTTTTGTCTCTGCAGGAGAGATATATATATATATATATATATATATATATATATATATATGAGTGAGCAATATGTTTGAGACCTCAAATTGCAGTTTATTTAACTTTTATATAGCTAGATTGATCAGTCAAGAACAAATTCTTATTTACAATGACGGCCTACCGGGGAACAGTGGGTTAACTGCCTTGTTCAGGGGCAGAACAACAGATTTTTGCAATGTCAGCTCGGTGATTCGATCCAGCAAACTTTTGGTTACTAGCCTAAAGCTTTAAACACTAGGTTACCTGCCACCCTGTATTGAATCGCAATACATAGAGAATCACAATACATATCGCATCGGCACCTAAGTATCGTGATAATATCGTATTGTGAGGTCCCTGGTAATTCCCAGCCCTACTGTACATGACTGTCTAAATATGGAAGACTCTCAAGTATTGTAAGGAAGTAAAAGGTTGTACGGAGAACAAATTTATATTTTCTTTTCAAGTAGTACGGAGCAATATGTTGATTTAAAACTAGGTTAGTAGTGAATGATTTAGTGATTTTAGGCCTAGCACAAGTACAAAAGTACATTCAGTTCTCTGGGAGAGAAGGATGTTGATCATCAGTGAGCCATGCTTTTAGCAGTCTGAGTCTGCATTGCATATTTCACCCTATTCCAAATATAGTGGTCCATGGGGCTCTGCTCAAGAGTAGTGCACTCTATATGGAATAGGATTCCATTTGGGATGTAACCGATCTGTCCACAAATGAGGTCTTTTATGTGATCGTTTCATCTGGCAAGCATTGAAAACCCAGAACCTATTTACAACTGAAAATGAAGTCGAGCTCTGAGAGCCAAGCTCTTGAAAAGCATAATTTTGCAAAGTACAGGTATCTTAATTTGATGATTTTTGCTGCAGACTCTTTGGATATCCGTAAGTATCTATCCTACCCTGGGTAAGCTGTTGACTGAAAGCCATGCAGTGGATCAGGGGTTCCGCTCAGCCTATCCCTGTGTGTGCTGGACTGAAAAAAACATTTCTATCCCTTTAATGTCAATCTAATTCATCTTATGGAGAGAAAGTGTTTAATTTCCTCAAACAAGTATGCTGCACTACGCAGCAATTATCTTGAGCCCTGATTTGGTTCTGAGCTCCATAATATATATTATATGATTCCCTTTTTGTCTTTGAAATAGACTTCTACAGCTTGCCATGAAATCTGTGTTCTTTTTTGGGGAGAATTGGGAATATGAACTACTGTGCATGAAAGAAACATGGATTTGTCTTTATGGAGAGCATCAAATGCGATTTCTGTGGTGCTGCAGTAATTTAGAGCACTGTCTTAGCCCCTTGCATAATTTAAATGCTTAAAGATTAATTTAGCTCGATTAATTAAGGGTTCCTTACTCAACTGGCGCTGCTTTTACCTTTGCTTTCTGCAACTTTGGTACACGCTCATTTGGTGCCCTCATTATTTAGGCATTTTAAAAGATGCTTAACCATGATTTATTTACCTTATCATAAAGCACATCTACTTAATTATAGCTTAATCTAGTAAATTACCCTGCTCTTCCTCAGCAAAAAAAGAAACGTCCTCACTGTCAACTGTGTTTATTTTCAACAAACTTAACATGTGTAAATATTTGTATGAACATAACAAGATTCAGCAACTGAGACATAAACTGAACAAGTTCCACAGACATGTGCCTACAGAAATTTAATAATGTGTCCCTGAACAAAAAGGGGGGGGGGGGGGGGGGGGGGGGGGGGGGTCAAAAGTAACAGTCAGTATCTGGTGTGGCCACGAGCTGCATTAAGTACTGCAGTGCATCTCTTCCTCATGGACTGCACCAGATTTGCCAGTTCTTGCTGTGAGATTTTACCCCACTTTTCCACCAAGGCCCCTGCAAGTTCCCAGACATTTCTGAGCGGAATGACCCTAGCCCTCACCCTCCGATCCAACAGGTCCCAGACGTGCTCAATGGGATTGCGATCCGGGCTCTTTGCTGGCCATGGCAGAACACTGACATTTCTGTCTTGCAGGAAATCACGCACAGAATGAGCAGTATGGCTGGTGGCATTGTCATGCTGGAGGGTCATGTCAGGATGAGCCTGCAGGAAGAGTACCACATGAGGCAGGAGGATGTCTTCCCTGTAACGCACAGCGTTGAGATTGCCTGCAATGACTACAAGCTCAGTCCGATGATGCTGTGACACACTGCCCCAGACCATGATGGACCCTCCACCTCCAAATCGATCCGGCTCCAGAGTACAGGCCTCATTGTAACTCTCATTCCTTTGACAATGAACATGAATACGAACATCACCCGTGGTGAGACAAAACCGTGACTTGTCAGTGAAGAGCACTTTTTGACAGTCCTGTCTGGTCCAGCGACGGTGGGTTTGTGCCCATAGGCGACGTTGTTGCTGGTGTTGTCTGGTGAGGTCCTGCCTGACAACAAGTCAACAAGCCCTCAGTCCAGCCTCTCTCTGCCTATTGCGGACAGTCTGAGCACTGATGGAGGGATTGTGCGTTCCTGGTGTAACCCAGGCAGTTGTTGCCATCATGTACCTGTCCCGCAGGTGTGATGTTTGGATGTACCAATCCTGTGCAGGTGTTGTTACACGTGGTCTGCCACTGCAAGGAAGATCAGCTGCCCGTCCTGTCTCCCTGTAGCTTTGTCTTAGGCGTCTCACAGAACGGACATTGCAATTTATTGCCCTGGCCACATCTGCAGTCCTCATGCCTCCTTGCAGCATGCCTAAGGCACGTTCACGCAGATGAGCAGGAACCCTGGTCTTTTTTCTTTTGGTGTTTTTCAGAGTCAGTAGAAAGGCCTCTTTAGTGTCCTAAGTTTTCATAACTGTGACCTTAATTGCCTACCGTCTGTAAGCTGGTAGAATCTTAACGACCGTTCCACAGGTGCATTTTCATGAATTGTTTATGGTTCATTGAACAAGCATGGGAAACGGTGTTTAAACCGTTTATAATGAAGATCTGAAGTTATTTGGATTTTTACGAATTATTTTTGAAAGACAGGGTCCTGATAAAGGGTTGTTTCTTTTTTGCTGAGTTTAGTAACATACCCTGAAAATGCCTGCCTGCTCAGTTGCTATTTGGGACGATTTAGATCAAATCCACATAAAATAAAATCTAATTTGTTTCATAAGCAAACCTGAACGTAAAATGTTTCATTTTGATCCACCTGGTCCATACAGTAGCAGCCTTTGTCCATTAGATGGCATCATCAGACATCTGGAGTGGCTCCTGTCCTCCCTCTCGCTCTCCTAGCTGACTGGACAACTGTGTCTGTCTCCATCTTCTTGTCATTCCTCCCCTTCCTGACACAACCTCTTGTTCCTTTCCTCTTGTTGTCCTCAGTCCTATTGCCGTCTCTCACTTAGTGACACTTGGCCACTCTCACTCTTTCTGTTCAGTGTTTTCCTGCAGTCCTCCTCACTGAGTCATCTGATCTCCCTTACACACTACATACAGACTGGAATGTGTCCCAAATGGCACTCTATTCCCTTTATAGTACACTACTTTTGACCAGTGTCCTATGGTCCCTTGTCAAAAGTAGTGCACTATATAGGGAATAGGGTGCCATTTGGTAAGTGGACACACTGTTACCCACTAGTGGGGCTGCTCTGCTCACAGCAAAAATATATTTGTCCTTTTCACTTTTTACCCCAATGAATAAAATAGCATAAACCTTTTGCGTGCGGACCCTCTACTAATGAAGCAGCACGCCAGTTAGGGATTTCAAGAACCTTTTGATTGCCCTCCTCCACTTACACGTTGGAATTGTGCTGTTGCTGTCCAGTAGTTGTGCTGCTGCTCTCCACTAGTTGTGCTGCTGTTCTCCAGTCCAGTAGTTGCTGCGCTGTTCTCCAGTCAGTAGTTGCTGCTTTCCGGGGCCGAGGACTTAGTATGCTCTCCACTAGTTGTGCTGCTGTTCTACAGTCCAGTAGTTGCTGTGCTGCTCTCAGTCCAGTAGTTGCTGTGCTGCTCTCAGTCCAGTAGTTGCTGTGCTGCTCTCAGTCCAGTAGTTGCTGCGCTGCTCTCAGTCCAGTAGTTGTGCCCTGATTGTGCTGCTGTCCACTACTTTTTTTTTTCTCTCATTCATTCCGACTGAGTCTCAGTGTTCCAAAATAACACTTAATATTTTTTAGTTAAACATGTAGCTTAACTATGTGGCTATTCTACTTGATCTCTCTCCTCTTATTCCCTCATGTTGTTGTCAGTAGTTTGTCCCACCTTAGTTCCCGCCTGGCGCATGTCCTTTTGTGAAATCAAAAACTGTTTTGAGATTGACAATTTGGAAATGTTATGTTGGAATAGAATACGTTCCTATTGAAAATGACCTCATGTTCTGCGTTCAACTCCACAACTACAGGGACTGGTTTCTTGAGCAGACCTCATGGATGACTAGTCATACCTGTTGTATGTTGTCCGCCAGTCAGAGACACACCATGAGAGCCATAGCTGGGGGCAGGGAAGGAACAAAACAGTGCTTACAGAAGGGTTTCTGTCATGCTCAGCTGCTCTATCTCCTTCCTTCTGTCACATGCTCACTGTCATGTCGCCCTGCTGTCCTGCCAGTCCTGTCCTCTACTTGGCTGTATGGCTCGTTGTGACGGTGCCATGCTATGCACATGAATCTGTTCTTTTCCCTTCCCTCCTTCTTGTCGTTGTCGTCTCTCTCTTCCAGTCGGTTAGTCTCACTTCATCCACGCTCGGAGCATCTCCCTGCCTGTCTGTCAGACCACTGTTGCACATCTTCTGCCAGCTCCAATTTGTCCTCCTTTTGTCTCTTCCATCAAGCCCACTGACTTACTGTACTCTGCCTGTCGTAGCGGTTTCCTACAGAAAAATCTTCTGTTGTCTGCCTTTATAGTCTGCGTTACATAGTCTCCAGGGTATCTTGTTTAGGATTTTGTAACTCGAAAAGAACGTCTTGAGAAATAAGATATACTGTACATTAATGATAATCTGCTTACCTACCAGGAGTCGGCCCTGTCTGGATCTGAAAACGCCACAAATGTTTAATTCCTTTCATTCTATTCCAGCCTATTTCTCTTGGCGAAACACCAGCAGCTTCATGAAAGGAGTTATTGTTCATCAGAAACAAATAAGTATTTTCAGGTGGATTTCAGAACTAGGTTGATGTTGTTTTTAATGCATCATCAGCCAGGTGCTTTTGTTGATACCCCCTATCTGCACGAACACCGGTACAATTATAACAAAGCAGGGATGCTAGTGCAGAGATGAGGGAATAGGTGCCACAGGAAAGAATTACTCACATTTTTCAGTGGAGGGGAAATTGGCAGAGGCCATAGTGGCCGGGCCACATGCTCACAGGCCATTAATGGGGATATTTTCAATTAGTCATGCTTCTAAGAGCAAGGCCCGGCTCCCTGTATTTACTGCCTCCACCCAGCGCTACACAATACCTGCTAGCAATAGATTAGTAAGTGCTATTGATCTCTTGCACCATTCCAACCTGAGTGTTCTATAGTTTTTCCCTTTTTACCCCTGTCCCCTCCCCCTACTCACCATCCCTCTCTCCTTCCCACTTGTCTTGTGTGAATCACCTGGAGGTAACGCTGAGTGAAAATTGGTTTCTGATTCCGCCATCACTGCTGTAGATTCATTTCACTGCCACTCAGCCTGCTTTGCTCTCTGCACAGACTATATCTGTATCCCAAATGGCACCATATTCCTTATTTATTGCACTATATAGGGAATAGGTTGCATCCTAAAAGGGAACTCTATCTCAGCTTTGTCAAACAGGGAAGGCTATGTTGGCCAGGATGGATTTTATTAAACCCCTACTAGACAACTGACAAGGCAGTGGTCTGCAGGGCACGAGGCTACAAGGCAGTGGTCTGCAGGGCACGAGGCTACAAGGCAGTGGTCTGCAGGGCACGAGGCTACAAGGCAGTGGTCTGCAGGGCACGAGGCTACAAGGCAGTGGTCTGCAGGGCACCTCTATGTATTACACTTTGTCTCTTCTATTGTGATTGATGGGGTTGTTTCTGCAGTGACATGTTTGTGGTTTTAGGCTGGGTTTCTGTATAGCACTTTGACATCTGCTGATGTAAAAAAAAAGGGGGGGGGGGGCTTTATAAATAAATTTGATTTGATGTTGACCAAAGGGGGGGGGGGTGTGTGTGTGTGTTCGTCCAGGTATGACAAGGAGGGCCACTCTATGGATGGCCAGTCTCTGACGGAGGCGAGGACAGGTGGAGGAGGAGGGAACACCAACTGGAAGACCCTGACTGACATCAAGACGGAGCACCTCGGACACGGAGACAAGGTTTGATACGCACGCACGCACACATACGGCACGCACGCACACATACGGCACGCACACACACATACGGCACGCACGCACACATACGGCACGCACGCACACATACTTTTATGTAGATAAACACATGTACATCCAAATATTGTCAAATATAATAAGGTCCTACATGCTTTTCTTTGTTGACTTGATTCGAAGCAAGAATATTCAAAGACAACCTGAAAGACAATATTGAATACAAGCCATCATTTATTTTAATAGTGTGAGGTAGACCAACCTGCATTGTGGATCCAACAGACAGCAGGCAGCATACCATACAGCATCTCAGTCACTATGGAGCAGGATTCTCTTGTCTTGGCTGACAGTCATTATGTTAAATATTTGTAATCAGAGCGACTCAGTAAATGACTGCGTTGCTGGTTCCCGAGTTTGGTTTTAAAGCAGAATGCTGGCTTGTTTGTGTCCAAAATGTGACCATGTTCCCTATATAGTGCTCTACTTTAGTCCAGGGCCCAATGGCACTCTGCCATATGGTACCTGGTCAAAAGTAGAGTGCTGAATAAGGAGTAGGGTGCCATTTGAGTAGGGTGCCATCACAACCCTATGGTGTTCTGATGTTCTCCATCATTAATCACCAACATTAGGTGTCCTCTGCATCCCTCTCCCTACCTAGGTATATGCTTAATGTGAAGTCACTTGTCTCCCATATTGATTGTGAAGAGAAGAAGGGCTCCATTCATTCAGCTTGGAAATGAAGTGGTTGCACTCGGATAAGTCAAGTAATAAATGTGCTTGTAATTTCAGCTTCTTATTTACATTTTATGGAAATGGTAAATGACAAATTAATCTATGGTTATGGTTAACTGATTTTTCCTTTGATATTTGGAATATATAGCTATAGTAATTGGGCCTTGATTTTTAACCTCCGTATTGGAGTAAGTAAGAGGGGTGAGAGGATTTGAATTAGGTTTATTTGACTGACGTTGTCTGAGGAGAGTCCTTGGGTTAGAACAGCACTGGGAGGGAGGTGAGGATGGAGAGAGGATAGTGCGCAAGCCCAGGACAGAGGTAGGATGGGACTGGGAATGTATACCGTATTTGACTATATACCGGTATTGATGCACGGACCGGTTGGGCTTTTTACTTGACCTTTTTATAACGATATTTAAATGTTTGGTTTGTTAAATGTGATACGCCGTGTGTAATGTACATTTGTATAGTTGACTCAGCTACTTGAGTCATCCCTCTCCGCTCTCTCTCCACGCCGCTTTCCACACAGACCTAGTCCCACCCCCTGTCATTCAAGGAGCGCATTTGCTTGACCGCGAGACACTTGAGTTCAGTCTGCATGGTCAATGCAGCACATGCAACAATGTTGATGACAGCGATGTTTCCACTTTGATTTTAATATAAATCCACAAGCGTTCTATAATTACAATATTAGTTTGTGTTTCTTAGATCAGCAAACAGCTAGTTTGTATTTTCTTAGCAAGTTAACCTAAATCGTGTTAGCCACTAATGCTAATCGCTGGCTAGCTAACAGTCTTCTAAATCAAAGAGGAATAGGCGAACCATGAATGTTTTCTATATGAATAAAGATTTAATGTAGCCAAAGAATATAGGGTCCACCTAGGAAACACGGAACATCACTTTGGTTCCTACCCTGTCAAAATAATTTAACCAGGTAAGCTAGTTGAGAACAAGTTCTCATTTACAACTGCTACCTGGCCAAGATAAAGCAAAGCAGTGCGACACAAACAACAACAGAGTTACACATGGAATAAACAAGCGTACAGTCAATAACACAATAGAAGAAAAAAAATAATATACAGTGTGTGCAAGTGACGTGAGGAGGTAAGGCAAATAGGCCATAGTAGCAAAGTAATTACAGTTTAGTAAATTAACACTGGACTGATAGATGAGCAGATGATGATGTGCAAGTAGAAATACTGGTGTGCAAAGGAGCAGAAAAGTAAACAAAAACAATATGGGGATGAGGTAGGTAGATTGGGTGGGCTATGTACAGATGGGTTATGTACAACTGCAGCGATCGGTTAGCTGCTCAGATAGCTGATGTTTGAAGTTAGTAAGGGAAATATAAGTCTCCAGCTTCAGCGATTTTTGCAATTCGTTCCAGTCATTGGCAGCAGATAACTGGAAGGAAAGGCGGCCAAAGGAGTGTTGGCTTTGGGGATGACCAGTGCGATATACCTGCTGGAGCGCGTGCTACGGGTGGGTGTTGTTATCGTGACCAGTGAGCTGAGGTAAGGCAGAGCTTTACCTAGCACAGACTTATAGATGATCTGGAGCCAGTGGGTCTGGTGACAAATATGTAGCAAGGGCCAGCCGACTAGAGCATACAGGTCGCAGTGGTGGGTGGTGTAAAGGGCTTTGGTGACAAAATGGATGGCAGTGAGATAGACTGCATCCAGTTTGCTGAGTAGAGTATTGGAAGTAATTTTGTAAATTACATCGTCGAGGATCGGTAGAATAGTCAGTTTTACGAGGGTATGTTTGGCGGCGTGAGTAAAGGATACTTTGTTGCGAAATAGGAAGCCGATTCTAGATATAATTTTGGATTGGAAATGTTTAATATGAGTTTGGAAGGAGAGTTTACAGTCTATCCAGACACCTAGGTATTTGTAGTTGTCCACATATTCTAAGTCAGAACCGTCCAGAATAGTGATGCTAGTCGGGCGGGCAGGTGCGGGCAACAAACGGTTGAAGAGCATGCATTTGGTTGACCCCCTCCTTTGTTTTTACGCTGCTGATAGTCACAGTTTATTATCTATGCATATTAATTTTACTCCTACCTACACAAATTACCTCAACTAACCTGTACCCCCACACACTGACTCTGTGTCCCGGTAGCCCCTGTATCTAGCCTCTTTATTGGTATTTTCTGTTACTTTTTATATTATTTTTTACTTTAGTTTTAGTCAATATTTTCTCAACTCTATTTCTTGAACTGCATTATTGGTTAAGTAAAATTTGATTTGATTTAATTTAGGCTAACTAGTTACTTGACACTCCCCTCACATTGTAGAGTGTATGGACACCTATATAGGCTAACCAGTTACTTGACACTCCCCTCACATTGTAGAGTGTATGGACACCTTTATAGGCTAACTAGTTACTTGACACTCCCCTCACATTGTAGAGTGTATGGACACCCAAATAGGCTAACTAGTTACTTGACACTCCCCTCACATTGTAGAGTGTATGGACACCTTTATAGGCTAACTAGTTACTTGACACTCCCCTCACATTGTAGAGTGTATGGACACCTTTATAGGCTAACTAGTTACTTGACACTCCCCTCACATTGTAGAGTGTATGGACACCTTTATAGGCTAACTAGTTACTTGACACTCCCCTCACATTGTAGAGTGTATGGACACCTATATAGGCTAACCAGTTACTTGACACTCCCCTCACATTGTAGAGTGTATGGACACCTATATAGGCTAACTAGTTACTTGACACTCCCCTCACATTGTAGAGTGTATGGACACCTATATAGGCTAACTAGTTACTTGACACTCCCCTCACATTGTAGAGTGTATGGACACCTATATAGGCTAACTAGTTACTTGACACTCCCCTCACATTGTAGAGTGTATGGACACCTATATAGGCTAACCAGTTACTTGACACTCCCCTCACATTGTAGAGTGTATGGACACCTATATAGGCTAACTAGTTACTTGACACTCCCCTCACATTGTAGAGTGTATGGACACCTTTATAGGCTAACTAGTTACTTGACACTCCCCTCACATTGTAGAGTGTATGGACACCTTTATAGGCTAACCAGTTACTTGACACTCCCCTCACATTGTAGAGTGTATGGACACCTATATAGGCTAACTAGTTACTTGACACTCCCCTCACATTGTAGAGTGTATGGACACCTATATAGGCTAACTAGTTACTTGACACTCCCCTCACATTGTAGAGTGTATGGACACCTATATAGGCTAACCAGTTACTTGACACTCCCCTCACATTGTAGAGTGTATGGACACCTATATAGGCTAACCAGTTACTTGACACTCCCCTCACATTGTAGAGTGTATGGACACCTATATAGGCTAACCAGTTACTTGACACTCCCCTCACATTGTAGAGTGTATGGACACCTATATAGGCTAACCAGTTACTTGACACTCCCCTCACATTGTAGAGTGTATGGACACCTTTATAGGCTAACTAGTTACTTGACACTCCCCTCACATTGTAGAGTGTATGGACACCTATATAGGCTAACCAGTTACTTGACACTCCCCTCACATTGTAGAGTGTATGGACACCTATATAGGCTAACTAGTTACTTGACACTCCCCTCACATTGTAGAGTGTATGGACACCTATATAGGCTAACCAGTTACTTGACACTCCCCTCACATTGTAGAGTGTATGGACACCTATATAGGCTAACCAGTTACTTGACACTCCCCTCACATTGTAGAGTGTATGGACACCTTTATAGGCTAACCAGTTACTTGACACTCCCCTCACATTGTAAAGTAGATTCTGTAGGTGACATGCACTGCAGTAATGCCATTATTGTGGTTAGTCAGATTAATAAAATAGTTTAAAACGTTTACTTGCAAGAATAACAATTTCCCTAATAATCCTTTTTACATGGACCCTTCTGACATCAGGCTTCCTGATGGGACTTTTGATAAATTCAGGAAATCGCCAATGAAATAAATATTCTACCACAGGGACCATGTTATTTTTGCGACATCTTTTTGGTTCCGAGTTCGAACATGTAACGTTTGTATGTGAGAACTATTTCTAAGAGGCATGCTTTCAGTTTTTTCTGAACACATTTCACCCGCACATAAGAGGGAGGCTTGTGCTACCGGTGCTGGCACAGGCATAGATCAAATACACCACTAGAATGCCAATTAAGCCATTTACATGTCTTAATCATTTGCAAGATTGTTCAGAAATCCAAGTGTTTTAATCGCCGTATGCTTACTTAGATTTTGGCCTTCTGTCGATTTTTAAGATAAGCAGAGTAAGGTGTTTACATTACTGTTTCAATACTCTGCCTACTGCCATGATCGGTTTAATATAGAATTATTAGTGTGCATGTAAACGTACTCACCATCTCATTGTAGAGTAGGCTGTTGGCACTATATGCTAACCAGTATTAGCATTGCTGATTCACTAGTTCCCTTGACCTTCATTAGAGTCCTCCAGACTATCCTGTTGGGTTAAGGCAATTTGTCTTGGCACTAGGAGAGAGGAAGGTAGAGGTGTGACCCAGGGCTCTAGTTCAGCCTGTAGTGTCTGAAATGAGGAGCTGACTCAAGCACAGTCTGTCCTCTCCTGGTACCGCTCCTGCTCAGCCCGTGGAGACACAGGGTCACAAGGTCGGCCCTCTGAAGGCCCTCCGCAAGTCAGCAGCAATTAATTGTCCCTGTCACAAAGTCTCTGTCACAATCTCAAATTTCCACAACACCGGCTTGCCCTCTCGACAGCAAATGGCTAACCCCATCCACAGCCCGCTCCCTCCCGATTCCTTGACACTGCCCGCGTATGTAAAGCCTTGTGACAAAGACAGGAGGGGGGGAAATCAGGAGGAACATTTTTCATCGGTCTCATCTCTCCCTCTCTCTCTCTGTGGTGAGTGACTCGTTAATTTCAGAGGTATTAACTTGATTCATTTGTTTTACAGATTAATTTTGTGTTTTGAGAAAGTAGATAAATGTAATACTAACAAATACATGAGTATGAATAATTTAGGTAAGTTGGATATTAAATGTGTGGTCTGTTATAATATACAGCTTGTCCCACAAAATGTGTATTTATTTTTATTCATGTAACCTTTATTCTACTAGGCAAGTCAGTTAAGAACAAATTCTTATTTACAATGATTGCCTACCAAAAGGCAAAAAACCTCCTGCGGGGACGGGGATAATATATATATATATATATATATATATATATATATATATATTATCTATATCTGACAAAACACACATCACGACGAGACATTACATTGAGAGAGACCTAAGACTACAACATAGCAACACATGACAACACAGCATGGTAGCTACATGAGAACATGGTAGCAGCACAAAACATGGTACAAAC
This sequence comes from Oncorhynchus mykiss, assembly GCF_013265735.2. Lineage (NCBI taxonomy): Eukaryota > Metazoa > Chordata > Actinopteri > Salmoniformes > Salmonidae > Oncorhynchus > Oncorhynchus mykiss. The sequence continues at coordinate 18,852,087 of NC_048588.1, forward strand.
ATTATTGGGCACAGACAACAGCACAAAGGGAAAGAAGGTAGAGACAACAATACATCATGCAAAGCAGCTGTAACTGTCAGTAAGAGTGTCCATGATTGAGTCTTTGAAGAGATTGAGACAAAACTGTCCAGTTTGAGTGTTTGCTGCAGCTCGTTCCAGTTGCTAGCTGCAGTGAACTGAAAAGACGTGTGTGTGTGTATAGATATCATATATACAGTGCCTTGCGAAAGTATTCGGCCCCCTTGAACTTTGCGACCTTTTGCCACATTTCAGGCTTCAAACATAAAGATATACAACTATTTTTTTGTGAAGAATCAACAACAAGTGGGACACAATCATGAAGTGGAACGACATTTATTGGATATTTCAAACTTTTTTAACAAATCAAAAACTGAAATTGGGCGTGCAAAATTATTCAGCCCTCTTAAGTTAATACTTTGTAGCGCCACCTTTTGCTGCGATTACAGCTGTAAGTCGCTTGGGGTATGTCTCTATCAGTTTTGCACATCGAGAGACTGAAATGTTTTCCCATTCCTTCTTGCAAAACAGCTCGAGCTCAGTGAGGTTGGATGGAGAGCATTTGTGAACAGCAGTTTTCAGTTCTTTCCACAGATTCTCGATTGGATTCAGGTCTGGACTTTGACATGGCCATTCTAACACCTGGATATGTTTATTTTTGAACCATTCCATTGTAGATTTTGCTTTATGTTTTGGATCATTGTCTTGTTGGAAGACAAATCTCCGTCCCAGTCTCAGGTCTTTTGCAGACTCCATCAGGTTTTCTTCCAGAATGGTCCTGTATTTGGCTCCATCCATCTTCCCATCAATTTTAACCATCTTCCCTGTCCCTGCTGAAGAAAAGCAGGCCCAAACCATGATGCTGCCACCACCATGTTTGACAGTGGGGATGGTGTGTTCAGCTGTGTTGCTTTTACGCCAAACATAACGTTTTGCATTGTTGCCAAAAAGTTCAATTTTGGTTTCATCTGACCAGAGCACCTTCTTCCACATGTTTGGTGTGTCTCCCAGGTGGCTTGTGGCAAACTTTAAACGACACTTTTTATGGATATCTTTAAGAAATGTCTTTCTTCTTGCCACTCTTCCATAAAGGCCAGATTTGTGCAAAATACGACTGATTGTTGTCCTATGGACAGAGTCTCCCACCTCAGCTGTAGACCTCAGCTGCAGTTCATCCAGAGTGATCATGGGCCTCTTGGCTGCATCTCTGATCAGTCTTCTCCTTGTATGAGCTGAAAGTATAGAGGGACGGCCAGGTCTTGGTAGATTTGCAGTGGTCTGATACTCCTTCCATTTCAATATTATTGCTTGCACAGTGCTCCTTGGGATGTTTAAAGCTTGGGAAATCTTTTTGTATCCAAATCCGGCTTTAAACTTCTTCACAACAGTATCTCGGACCTGCCTGGTGTGTTCCTTGTTCTTCATGATGCTCTCTGCGATTTTAACGGACCTCTGAGACTATCACAGTGCAGGTGCATTTATACGGAGACTTGATTACACACAGGTGGATTGTATTTATCATCATTAGTCATTTAGGTCAACATTGGATCATTCAGAGATCCTCACTGAACTTCTGGAGAGAGTTTGCTGCACTGAAAGTAAAGGGGCTGAATAATTTTGCACGCCCAATTTTTCAGTTTTTGATTTGTTAAAGTTTGAAATATCCAATAAATGTCGTTCCACTTCATGATTGTGTCCCACTTGTTGTTGATTCTTCACAAAAAAAATACAGTTTTATTTCTTTATGTTTGAAGCCTGAAATGTGGCAAAAGGTCGCAAAGTTCAAGGGGGCTGAATACTTTCGCAAGGCACTGTATCTCTTTCTGGAAAACTCTGAACCTAACTTACATAAATTAAAATTGGTGGTCAGCTAGCTAGAAGGTTGTCTTTAGTCGCAAAATGTACCATTATTTTCCAGGACATTTAAATGTTGAGTTCGAATCCTCCAACCACTAGTGTCTGAAGTTAGGGGTTGTCTGATGTTGGGGGGAAATGTGCTAGTTTTAAAGAGACCAGCAGTTAGCCTGTAGAGGAGGGGGGGGGGGGGGGTCAATTACGGCAGAAACGTTCCCTTTTGTTTTTCTATTTATTTCCTTCAAAAGCTGGAGGTTAAGATTTTGCCTGGGGCCTCCATCTAGATTGTAAAAAAATGAAGTGCACCATGCAGAAATGTCCTGTTTCCTAACCCCTACTTTCCTTTCGGTACGCCAGGCAATGTTCCCCTCCATGAATATGAGTCAGGATGTCCAGGTTATTAAAATTCCCCCCATTGTAATCCTACTGTAGGTCTTTATTTTGTATTATTATGGATCCCCATTAGCTGCTGCCAAGACAGCAGCAACTCTTCCTGGGGTGTAAGGAAGTGTTATGATTTCTTTTAAAGAGCACACCCTGTTTTGTCCTCTGGATGAATCATAATGACTGACTGATGAAGGCACTTGGCCTCATAGGTTCTCGTGTGTGTTTACATAATGAGATATTACCATGTGGTATTGCCTATAGGTCCTGGTCGAAAGTAGGCAGCCTGCCTTTGCTGTTTTGCATTTGTGTTTGGAGCTATGCTATGCAGATTGCAGTTGGTTTGTATTTTTTTCATCCCACTGCAATAATGTTTCTTTTTAATACCATTTGAAAATATTCTTATTGATGTTCTCTCAGATCTGCGCTTTATGCTTCTGTTGTTAGTTCTGCGCCGTGTAATGTAATGGCATCAACCTTTACATAGAAATCATGGACCAAGCCTGCACATATTGTCCTTTACAATATTGCCTGCCACAAAATATCTACGCTTCAGAACGATTGACAGAACAATTCTGTTATGTTTTGTGTTTGTGTCCAGGAAGACTACTTCAGCTTCATGTATTGCAATATGGTCTTCCACAAAACATCTGGTGTACACATTTTGAAAACAACTAAGAAATATGTTCAGGAATGTTGTGTGTTTGTCCCTCCAGGCAGACTACTTCAGCTGCATCGCCACCATAGTGTACATCCGTAAGGAGAACTGTCTGTATCAGGCGTGCCCTAGTCAGGACTGCAGTAAGAAGGTGGTGGACCAGCAGAACGGCATGTTCCGCTGTGAGAAGTGTGACAAAGAGTTCCCCAACTTCAAGTACCGACTCATCCTCTCTGTGAGTGACTTACCTCTGTCTAAACTGTCTGGCCTCACAGTCACAAAGAGGACACACACACACACACGCTGAGTCCCATTCTGCCACCCCATTCACCCACACTGTTACAGGGTACCTACCCTCTCCTGACCCTGTCCCCTAGGCCTCTTTTCATTCTCTCCTATCCTCACAGGTCCCTGAGGGTGGGGGCTGTGGTTATGGGTTTGGCTGTGGCTGAGGGTTTTCTCTGGGGGACTCATCTACTGCTTCTCATGACTCTCTCTCTCGCTCGCTCTCTCTCGCTCTCACGTTTTCTTTCTGTCTTTGTTCTTCCTTTCACTCTTGCTCTCTCATTCACCCCTCCTTTCTTTCGCTCGTTCTTTTGTGTGCTCTTTCCCTTTCGCTCTTTCTCCTTTCTTTTGCTCTTCTCTTTCTCATAGGCCTCCAGCCAGTCTCCCTTATGGTACTTCTTCTCTCACTGTGCTTAACTAACTCTCCATCAGATCTCTTTACAGTCATGTTTGAAGAAGATTATTATTTAATCCATTCTGCTGTCGCTGCTGCAAGCGTCAAATAGTGGCCGGCTATTTAGGATTCATTTTGATTTGTTTTGTTGAGTGTAAGTCAGGATTATGTTCTGTTAATTGCTCTATTTTCCCCTCAATGCTGTTGCTCGATGCTGAGGCATTTTGTCTCTGCTTGTTTAAAATAGCAGCATTCAAATACTACCTCATTTAGTCAGCAAACAAGCTCTTGCAGCCAGACATCTAAAATAAGTACCTTTTGTTTTGCACCTCTCGCCAGTCAGCATATTGCTTTTCTCCACAGAGCTGGAACATAAGCTGTAAATATGCTTCCATTGCGCGCGGCTCACATCACACGTACACCTTGGATCTTCTGGTGTTTGAAGTCCCTGCCTGTCAAATGTATAGAACAGAAGAGTTCTATAATAATGATTTTCCCAGCAATATAAACTTGTGCAATTGACAATACATTGATTATTCAGTAGCAACGTGACATCATACATGGGCGGCAGGGTAGCCTAGTGGTTAGAGCGTTGGACTAGTAACCGGAAGTTTGCAAGTTCAATCCATCGAGCTGACAAGGTACAAATCGGTCGTTCTGCCTCTGAACAGGTAGTTAACCCACTGTTCCTAGGCCGTCATTGTAAATAAGAATTTGTTCTTAACTGACTTGCCTAGTCAAATAAAGGTTCAATTTAAAAAAAAAAAAATTAACAACAATAAACCAAAGTACCAAATCCCTGAGAAGCCTACCTTTTTAATAGACTCTGCCTGCGTCCAAATGGCACCCTATGCGGCGCACTTATTTTGACCAGGGCCCATTGCACTCTGGTCAAAAGTAGGTGCACTATAAAGGGAATAGGGTGCCATGTGTGTTGCAACCTATGATCAATAAAGCCCAGATGACCTTTCCCTGTCCCTTTGACTTTCCCCAGTACTCACTCCTACCATGTGTCTGTCTCTATGTCCCTCCTCTCGTCCTGCAGGCCAACATAGCAGACTACGGGGACAACCAGTGGGTGACCTGCTTCCAGGAGAGTGCTGAAGCCATCCTGGGACAGAACGCTGCTTACCTAGGGCAACTCAAAGACTCGGTGAGCCTTACTCTCCCACCCGTCTGCCTCCCTGTCTGTCTGGTCTGAGGAAAGGGCCTGGGGAGGTGCTGAACCCCAGGCACTGTCTAGCCACCAGCTACCTCTGCTCTGCATGAACAGGCTGCTGTGCCCTGTGGTCTCTGTAGGCTCTCATATAGCCTACATGAAAAAATACATTTTTAAAAAAGATGGGAAGAGGCTTTGATTTAGGACCCGCCATTTTGATTAAAACAATGGCTTTTTAATGGAAACAAGCCAAGTTTTTGAAATGTCATTAAAGTTTAATTGATCACATTTTGTTAATTTTCATGCAGAATGAAGCTGCCTTCGAGGAGATCTTTCAGCAGGCCAACTTCCACACGTTCATCTTCCGCAACAGAGTCAAGCTGGAGACCTACAATGTAAGTATCGCTTGACATATATTGGATTTTTGGGTCTGATACAATACTTATATTTGGGAGGCTACACTGGTTGCAATTTGGCCGACGCATTGTTTTTCAGATATGAGATGTAAAAATTAAAATTAATTATTTTCTTTTTTTTCAAAAAAAAAAATGTATCACAGATTTTGCTCCAAGTGAAAACGTCTTTTCAAAGACACTTTAAAATGTAATTGCATATATTTGAAAAATGAAAATAATTTAAAGAAATTGAAGTGCTCAGATTAGCATAATTTATTTTGTTCATTATTTATCGATAACGGTGGTGTAAAGATCACTATGATCAGTATCACCCGATTGAAAAATATATATATATATTTGTCAACCAAATAGACATTAGACTTTGGCAGTATCCAGATTGTCATACCATTCCGGAATATTCAGTAATACCGACACTGAACACACAAGGTGCTGTTTTCAAACCCCACTAATACTCTGTAATCCAATGCTAACAAGTACATGTAAAATCCCATAGAGAATGCTAACCAAATGCTAATGAGCACATTGCGAACATTTTGTACATTTTCTGACCTAAACTATACAAGTAACAAAAAAATGCTACACTGTTTGTTGTATGCACAAAACAAATATTAGCCAGCAAGGCTGTTGATTCAGGAAGGGTTTCTCTGCTGTTACCAAGCGAATGCTTGATTTTAGAAGAAGCTAACCACTTAGCTAGATAGCTAACCAGATACTAAATTAGCAAACCAAATGCACAACTGTTGTGAATTCCATTCTGTAATTAGATCACCTGGCACATGCTGTATACAAACACCATGTGACTGGGGACTACCGTAAGCTTCATAATGTGACAGGTGAAATGAAGAACGCAATGTTCTACATCTCCTAACGTATTGCACAAATTGACTGAAGGTATTTACTTAAAGTAGTGACAAGTATAAAAAAAAACGTAAAAGAAAAAGTCTCAACGCTATTGACGGTATTGAAATACCATCCTGTGGCTTTTTCCAACGGCCCCAGTATACCTCCCAAGCCCAACAGACATTTTGGGACGGAAGCTATACTGTTACACTGTCAATACTAAAGTGCCTAAAAGAACATCCAATAGTCAAAAGGTTAATGAAATACAAATGGTATAGAGAGAAATAGTCCTATAATAACTACAACCTAAAACTGGGAATATTGAAGACTCATGTTAAAAGGAACCATTTCATATGTTCTCTTGTTCTGAGCAAGGAACTTAAACGTTAGCTTTCCTACATGGCACATATTGCACTTCTACTTTCTTCTCCAACACGTTGTTTTTGAATTATTTAAACCAAATTGAACATGTTTCATTATGTATTTGAGGCTAAATTGATTTTATTGATGTATTATATTAAGTTAAAATAAGTGTTCATTCAGTATGGTTGTAATTGTCATTATTAGAAATATATATATTTTTTAAACGGCTGATTAATCGTTATCGGCTTTTTTGGTCCTCCAATAATCGGTATCGACGTTGAAAAATCATAATCAGTCGACCTCTAGTTGAGATGTGTCTCTTACTTGAACTCCATGAAGCATTTATTTGGGCTGCAATTTCTGAGGCTGGTAACTGTATTTTTTTAATTTAACTGGGCAAGTCAGTTAAGAACAAATTCTTATTTACAATGACGACCTAGGAAGAGTAGGTTAACTGCCTTGTTCAGGGGCAGAACGGCTTTTTACCTTGTCAGCTCGGGGAGTCGATCTTGCAACCTTTCGGTAAATGCCCCAACACTCTAACCACTAGGCTACCTGCCACCCCAAGTAACAAACTTATCCTCTGCAGCAGAGGTAACTTTGGATCTTCCTTTCCTGTGGTGGTCCTTGTGAGACAGTTTCATCATAGCGCTTGATGGTTTTTGCGACTGCACTGGGGAAAAAAGTGAACATTTCTTAAAATGTTACGGATTGACTGACCTTAATGTCTTAAAATAATTATGGACTGTCGTTTTTCGTTGCTTATTTGAGCTGTTCTTGCCATAATATGGACTTGGTATTTTACCAGATAGGCCTGTATTCTGTATACCACCCCTACCTTGTCACAACACAACTGATTGGCTCAAGCGCATTAAGAAGGAAATAATTTCCACAAATTAACTTTTAACAAGGCACACCTGTTAATTGAATGTGTTCCAGGTGACTACTTTATGGAGCTGGTTGAGAGAATGCCAAGAGTGTAAAGCTGTCAAGGCAAAGGGTGGCTACTTTGAAGAATCTCAAATATAAAATCTATTTTGTTGTTTTACACTTTTTTTTTGTAACTACATGATTCCATATTTGTTATTTCATAGTTTTTATGTCTTCACCATTATTCTACAATGTAGAAAATAATCAAAAATAAAGAAAAACCCTTGAATGAGTAGGTGTATCCAAACTTTGGACTGGTATTGTACAGTATGTTCACCTGTTTGACATTGATATTCCAGTTGGCCTGACAAATATTAGCAGTTGGCTGTGACATTTCTCCTTACATTGTTTGTATTCCCGCCTCTTCTCCTTTACCTCTTCTTGCCCTCTCCTTCCATCCGTTCGTCTGTAGGATGAGCCCACAGAACAGACGGTGTGTTTTCTTTAGACGGCTCGTTTTCAGGGGCTATGTGAAAGGTGCACACAGATTACTTGTGGTCACCCTCTTCAGGAAACTACACAGATGGAGCCTTGTTTTGAGGGCACAGCATAAAATAATTGATTGAGTTGGGACTGTGAGCAGGGAGAGTTGGAGCTTTGCCAGGGAGGCCCATTAACAACAGAAGAGTCGACCACAATCTGTCACACCATTGCTGTGCTGGGGAGAGAGCGAACACGACAGCCAGCTCAGCCTCGGCAGCTTACAGGATTCTGCTGTTTCAAGGATGTCCTGACCATTGCCTCAACCCAATGTCTCCTTAACCTGTTGACTATAGGGGGCAGTATTTTGATGTTTGGATGAAAAACGTACCCAAATGAAACTGCCTATTTCTCAGGCCAAGAAGCTATAATATGCATATATTTGTCAGATTAGGATAGAAAACACTCTAAAGTTTCCAAAACTGTCAATGTTGTCTGTGAGTATAACAGAACTGATATTGCAGGCGAAAACCTGAGGAAAATCCAAATAGGAAGTGCCTCTTATTTTGAAAGCTCCCTGTTCCATTGCATGCCTTCCCTCCATTTTAAAGGGATATCAACCAGATTCCTTTCCCTATGGCTTCCACATGGTGTGAACAGTCTTTAGACATAGTTTCAGCCTTTTATTCTGAAAAATGAGCGAGAACGATCACATCGGGTCAGTGAATGGCTGGGTGCCAGCAGAGTTTTGCATGTGCAACAGCTTAGAGCAGACATTTTCTCTCTCTCTCCTATTGAAAAAGCTACGGTCCGGTTGAAATATTATCGATAATTTATTGTAAAAACAATCTGAAAATTGATTATAAAAAAAATTAAAACGTTTGACATGTTTCTACGAACTTTACGGATACTATTTGGAATTTTCGCCTGCACCATCGTGACCGCTTGAGCCTGTGGATTTCTGAACAAAACGTGCCAACCGAATGGAGGTATTTTGGATGGAAAAATAATCTTTATGGAACAAAAGGAACATTTATTGTGTAACTGGGAGTCTCGTGAGTGCAAACATCTGAAGATCATCAAAGGTAAGAGATTCATTTTATTGCTTTTCTGACTTTCGTGACCAATCTACTTTGCTGTTTAATGTTTTGTCTGCTGAGAGAGATGTCCTTACATAAACTCTTAGTTTGCTTTAGCTGTAAAGCTTTTTTGAAATCTGATTTAACAACGAGCTTAACTGTGTTTTGCTATATTGCACTTGTGATTTCATGAAAATTAAATATTTTTGTGATTTAATTTGAATTTGGCGCTCTGCAATTCAGTGGATGTTGACAAATGATCCCGCTAATGGGATGGGTGCGCCAAGAAGTTTTAAAACACACCTGCAGATTTTTTTTCCTAAGAAAAGGAAGTGTTTTTAAAAAAAAATTTAAGGTTTGTTTTTACGTGGAGTTGTGTAGCTAGGTTGTAGAGAATGTTTTCTGATGTAGCTCGGTTGTCTCCAAGTCTGTCCCCAGTCAATTAGATTTTCTGGAATTAAACTTTCCAATATCTCTTTGTTGACTTGCTGGGTGCTAATTGTCCTCCATCAGCACCGGCCTGTACCCTACCTGCCCTAAGCTCTCTCCTGGCCCCTTACACCAAGTTTGAATTTGTCCTGCTAGGTGACCTAAACTGGGACATGCTTAAACCACCTGACCAAGTCCTAAAGCAATGGGACTCCCTAAATCTTTCTCAGATTATTACCAATCCCACAAGGTATGACTCCCAAACACCCAGAAAAGGCTACTCTTCTTGATGTTATCCTCACAAATAATCAGGCCAAAGTTAGTTACTTTAAAGGTCCTCAATGATATCACCATTGCCCGTGATTCTAAGCAATGTTGTGCTGCTATTTTTATTGACTTGGCCAAAGCTTTTGATACGGTAGACCATTCCATTCTTGTGGGCCGGCTAAGGAATATTGGCATCTCTGAGTGGTCTTTGGCCTGGTTTGCTAACCTGGTTACCTCAGAGTGCAGTGTATAAAGTCAGAAACTCAGCCACTGCCTGTCACCAAGGGAGTACCCCAAGGCTCAATCCTAGGCCCCACACTCTTCTCAATTTACATCAACAACATAGCTCAGGCAGTAGGAAGCTCTCATCCATTTATATGCAGATGATACAGTCTTATACTTAGCTGGCCCCTGCCCAGATTTTGTGTTAAATGCTCTACAACAAAGCTTTCGTAGTGTCCTACAAGCTTTCTCTACCCTTAACCTTGTTCTGAACACCTCCAAAACAAAGGTAATGGGGTTTGGTAAGAAGAATACCCCTCTCCCCACCTGTGTGATTACTACCTCTGAGGATTTAGAGCTTGAGGTTGTCACCTCCATACAAGTACTTGGGAGTATAGCTAGACAATACACTGTCCTTCTCTCAGAACAGATCGAAGCTGCAGGCTAATGTTAAATCTAGGCTTGGTTTCCTCTATCGTAATCGCTCCTCTTTCACCCCAGCTGCCACACTAACCCTGATTCAGATGACCGTCCTACCCGTGCTAGATTACGAAGATGTAATTTATAGATCAGCAGGTAAGGGTGCTCTCGAGCGGCTAGATGTTCTTTACCATTCGGCCATCAGATTTGCCATCAATGCTCCATATAAGACACATCCCTGCACTCTATGCTCCTCTGTAAACTGGTCATCTCTGGATACCCTTCGCAAGACCCACTGGTTGACGCTTATTTATAAAACCCTCTTAGGCCTCATGTCCCCCTATCTGAGATACCTACTGCAGCCCTCATCCTCTACATACAACACCTGTTTTGCCAGTCACATTCTGTTTAAGTACCCAAAGCACACACAATCCCTGGGTCGCTCGTCTTTTCAGTTCGCTGCAGCTAGCGACTGGAACGAGCTCCAACTAACTCTCAAACTGGACAGTTTTATCTCAGACTCAATCATGGACACTTGTAGCTGCTTTGCGTGATATATTGTTGTCTCTACCTTCTTGCCCTTTCTGCTGTTGTCTGTGCCCAATAATCTGTGTACTTTGTTTTGTGCTGCTTCCATGTTGTGTTGCTACCATGCTGTCATGTTTTGCTACCATGCTGTTGTCGTGTCTTTGGCTATGCCGGATTAAGTGATACGACATGCTATTCTATAAAATCCTTTGTCTGTAATTAATATTACCTCATGTAAATGTAATTAACTAGAAAGTCAGGGCACCACAAAATAATATATATAGAGCTGTTAAATTCCGAATAAACTCTTAAAGACCTAGTAATATTTTACATCAATAGCAGTCAATATTAATCGTCACCTTATTTCAGTCTCATCTGAAAGTTGTAAATTCTTGGTTATCTTCACGAACCCTGGCTAACAAGTTCAATCAGCAATACAACATTGGGTTTAATTATTTATTTACTAAATACCTAACTAATCACACAGAATTGCATATACACAGAATTAATCATACCTTGATTAGAAATTGTCATAAAGGAAAACGTCCCTAGCGGACGGAGCAGATATGACAACACAAAGGAAAGTGGATTGGGTTTGAGTGAAAGAGCGGGAAGACTGAGGACCAAAGGGAGAAGCTGTGCTATCGTAAATACAATATCCTATGCATTCTAAATTACCACCCATTTGGAAAAGGAAAATGCAATAAATATTTACTCTGAGCTGCGCTTCAATAGGTTGGTGGTAGATGGAAGGCCGTGTTGCCCAACAGAGTCCTTTGAAGAGTGTCTGGTTGTGAACGGGATACGTTGCAGTGTCGTCGTTGTGTGGTAGACAGGGTACTCTGTCTGTCCTTTCCTAGCCCACGTTGACAGCTGCTGTTGCTAACTCAACGGCTAGGATGTCTCACTACTTTAGTGAATAAGAGTTCACAGTTCATACCATTCACAACCAAAGCTCACGCTGAGGTTGGCTTAGTTCTGTAGTTGCACGTGTTAGTCCATTTTAACGTATGGACCGTCGTCCTCGGAACAGGAAGTTATATTTTCGTCAAGGGCTTATAAAGTGGAGGGAGAAGGGTGTGTTTTCATAGTTTTATAACCCATGTCTCTTCACGTGGGAGGGCCACTGAGACAAGCCTAATTCACTCATGAAAACCCAATTCTCACATTTTGGAAGCTAAAATCACATTTAATCTCCTCACAAATATTTTCATATTCAAACATTTAAATTGCACAACAATTCCATGTGAATCTGATAACTATAATGTGTAGACTTTCCACTGTATCGTTTATGTCATCCTTTCATTGATGAGAATGTCTCAGATGACAACCGAACTGACATCATATTCATCTTGATTCCAAGATGGCATAGCAGTTCAGACGTCTTTTGTCCTCGTCTTGTCGTGTCCCGTGTGTGTGTGTGTGTGTGTGTGTGTGTATATATGTATATGTGTATGTAATATAACTTTTTTCACATACATTTTTTTAATTTTCCATCAACTCATCTTCAAAACGCTCTCCTGCAACCCGCCTCACCAATTTATAGTTATAAAAAAGTATTACCTCAAATCTGTAATCCTCCAAGAAGCTAGCCAGAAACTCCAAGAAGCTAGCCAGAAACTAGTCAGAAGCTAGCCAGGAGCTAGCCAGAAGCTAATCAGAAGCTAGTTCAGAAGCTAGTTAGCTTCTTTACTGGCAAATCGTTAGTATTCAGCTAACCACGGTTTGTGGTCATCAGCTATCCTTTAGCTCAAATCTATCGCCAGTTTTGTACGGCTCGGAACGGAACATACCGGACCAATTTTTCTCTCCATGTCTCTGGATTTCAACCGCTAACTCTGGACATTAATACCTGGATCTCACAGCTAGCTAGCTGCTATCCGTGTGACTATCGGCTTTCGTCGAGTCCGGAGCAAACATCAATTATTCCGGAGCTAGCCAGCTGAAGAGTTCCATCAATCACTCCTGGGCTGCAGTCACCTATCCGGACCCGTTTTACTGCCTACGCGGAGCCCCACCGGGCCTTCACAACTGGACTGCCGACGTTATCTACCCGAAGGAGTTATCCGGCTGGCTCCTCCGTCGCGACGTTACCTGAACGCCCATCTGCGGTCTGCTAACCGTTAGCTGTCTTATCGGCTGCTATCTGAATAGACAATCGGACAATTTATTTATTTATTATTATTTTTTCTTCTTGGGCCTCTAACTATATCTATTGTTTTTATTTTTGTTGTTGTGTGATTTGGATTAATCCCCTCTACCACACGGAACCCCACTAATCTACTGACAGAACGCAAGAGGTGGCTAATAACAGACTTCCATCCTATGCTAGCTTGCTACCGATGACCTGGCTAACTGTCTAAATCGCCGTGACCCCCAACCAACCTCTCCACTCACCGGTCCCTTTTGATCACTCGACTAAGCATGCCTCTCCTTAATGTCAATATGCCTTGTCCATTGCTGTTCTGGTTAGTGTTTATTGGCTTATTTCACTGTAGAGCCTCTAGTCCTGCTCACTATACCTTATCCAACCTATTAGTTCCACCACCCACACATGCAATGACATCTCCTGGTTTCAATGATGTTTCTAGAGACAATATCTCTCTCTTCATCACTCAATACCTAGGTTTACCTCCACTGTATTCACATTCTACCATACCTTTGTCTATACATTATACCTTGATGCTATTTTATCGCCCCCAGAAACCTCCTTTTACTCTCTGTTCCAGACGTTCTAGACGACCAATTCTTATTGCTTTTAGCCGCACCCTTATTCTACTCCTCTGTTCCTCTGGCCATGTAGAGGTGAATCCAGGCCCTGCAGTGCCTAGCTCCACTCCTATTCCCCAGGCGCTCTCTTTTGACGACTTCTGTAACCGTAATAGCCTTGGTTTCATGCATGTTAACATTAGAAGCCTCCTCCCTAAGTTTGTTCTATTCACTGCTTTAGCACACTCTGCCAACCCGGATGTTCTAGCTGTGTCTGAATCCTGGCTTAGGAAGACCACCAAAAATTCTGACATTTTAATTCCAAACTACAACATTTTCAGACAAGATGGAACTGCCAAAGGGGGCGGTGTTGCAATCTACTGCAAAGATAGCCTGCAGAGTTCTGTCCTACTATCCAGGTCTGTACCCAAACAGTTTGAACTTCTAGGGTAGAGAGAGGAAAAAAGGGTGGGTATTTATAACTGTCATAAACCTACCCCCGGGCCAGCGTCATGACACTGTTGTCATGTGTTCCTGCTTTGCTATGTTGTCATCTTAGGTCTCTTTTATGTTGTGTTGTCTTTCTTGTTGTGATGTGTGTGTATCCCAGCCCCCTGTCCCTGCAGGCCTTTTTGGCTTTTGGTAGGCCGTCATAGTAAATAAGAATTTGTTCTTAACTGACTTTCCTAGTTAAAGGTTAAATAAAAAATAAATGTAGGATGAACAATGTAAGGGTCTCGTATTGACATTAGGGCTGGAAATTGCCAGGGCCCTCACAATACGATAGCATCATGATACTTTGGTGCCGAAACCATATGTATTGTTGTACTCACGATTCTATATGCATTTCGGTTCTGTGATTTTATTGCGACTCAATGTTCCAAACATATTGCTCACCATATGTCTGCTGTAGAGGGACAAGAGACCCAGACTCAGTCATGGGAATAAAAGTGCTGAAAACAAATTGTTCCCCTATTTAAAAAAAAGATGGAGAACAAGCTATGAAGGAGTTTTGGTACAAGTACAGCTGGTGCAAAAATTATTGCAATATTGTCAAAACGATAGATAATATATATCTTCAAATAATATCCATAGGTAACTATCGATTACCCCCCCACCCCCCATCACTAATTGACAAAAAGCCCATGTTTTTGTTTCTTGGTTGCCATGATTAATGACTCCTACCAGCACTACTAGAGCATCAGTACTATAGCATCATGAGAGCAGCAGTGTTGGACAGGGGAAATTACCGGCAGCTTTAAAAAAAAATATATATATCTTTTTTTTCTCAAGCAGCAGTTTGCATCAGTCATTGGAGATTGGCGTTTTCTCATCTAATGACAGTGCCTCCGGAAAGTATTCAGACCACTTCACTTTTTCCACAGTTTGTTAGGTTACGGCCTTATTCTAAATTTGATTTTAATTGTTTTTTCCCTCATCAATTTACACATAATACCCATAATAACAAAGCAAAAACAGGATTTTCAAAATATTTGCAGATTTTATAAAAAAATTAAATTTAAATTAAAGATCACATTTGCATAAGTATTCAGACCCTTTACTCAGTACTTTGTTGAAGCACCTTTGGCAGCAATTACAGCCTTGGGTCTTCTTGTTTATGACGCCACAAGCTTGGCACACATGGATTTGGGGAATTTCACCCGCTCTTCTCTGCAGATCCTCTCAAGCTCTGTCAGGTTGGATAGGGAGTGTTGCTGCCCAGCTATTTTCAGGTCCAGAGACGTTAGATGGGGTTCAAGTCCGGGCTCTGGCTGGGCCACTCAAGGACATGCAGAGACTTGTCTTGAAGCCACTCCTGCGTTGTCTTGGCTGTGTGGTTAGGGTCGTTGTCCTGTTGGAAAGTAAACCTTTGCTCCAGTCTGAGGTCCTGAGCGCTCGGGAGCAGGTTTTCATCACGGATCTCTCTGTACTTTGCTCCATTCATTTTTCCCTCGATCCTGACTAGTCTCCCAGTCTGAAAAACATCCCCACAGCTTGCTGCTTCTGCCACCACCATGCTTCCCCGTAGGGATGGTACCAGGTTTCCTCCAGATGTGACGCTTGGCATTCAGGCCAAGGAATTCATTCTTGGTTTCATCAGACCAGAGTCTCTTGTTTCTCATAGTCTGAGTCTTTAGCTTCAAGCGGTCTCTCGTGCCTTTTACTGAGGACTGGCTTCTGTCTGGCCAGTCTACCATAAAGGCCTGATTGGTGGAGTGCTGCAGAGATGGTTGTCCTTCTGGAAGGTTCTCCCATCTCCAGAGCTCTAGAGCTCTGTTACAGGGGCCATCGGATTCTTGGTCACCTCCATGACCAAGGCCCTTTTCCCCCGATTGCTCAGTTAACCCGGGCGGCCAGCTCTAGGAAGAGTCTTGGTGGTTCCAAACTTCTTCAATTTAAG
Source organism: Oncorhynchus mykiss (assembly GCF_013265735.2). Taxonomy (NCBI): domain Eukaryota; kingdom Metazoa; phylum Chordata; class Actinopteri; order Salmoniformes; family Salmonidae; genus Oncorhynchus; species Oncorhynchus mykiss. The sequence continues at coordinate 18,867,863 of NC_048588.1, forward strand.
AATGATGGAGGCCACTGTTCTTGGGGACCTTCAATGCTGCAGAAATGTTTTGGTACCCGTCCCCAGATCTGTGCGTCGACACACCATGTCTCGGCGCACTATGGACAATTCCTTCAACCTCATGGCTTGGTTTTTGGTCTTACATGCACTGTCAATGGTGGGACCTTATGTAGACGGTGTGTGCCTTTCCAAATCATGTCCAATCAATTTAATTTATCACAGGTGGACTCTGATCAAGTTGTAGAAACATCTCAAGGATGATCAATGGACACAGGATGCACCTGTGCTCAATTTTGTGTCTCATAGCAAAGGGTCTGAATACTTTTGTAAATAAGGTATTTTTTTGCAAACATTTCCAAAAACCTGTTTTGGCGTTGTCATTGTGGGAGTATTGTGTGTAGATTGTGTAGAAGGTCAAGGGGTCTGGATACTTTCCGAAGGTACTGGATTCATTATACAAAGTCCCTTTCAGCGCTTCCAGAGGCTACCTACCTGCTGTACTGACTACAGACAGACTAGCAGAGACATGATTTTGTGTTGATAGAAGAGATGCAGCTCAGCCATGTCTGCTGACAATATATTTGATCATTGTTTGAGGAATCAGGCGAGAGAAGCATAGTCAGAATTTTGTTTCAAGTTATAATAATTAATAAGTAAGTACGATTGGCCTATATGTGATCGTAACCCAGCTATAATGTCGTACAGTGCTCTTATTCCTCACCTTCCTCTCTTGGCCCAGACAGCCTAGTCCTTGTAACTGGTTGTCTGGGTGACTAGTAAAGAGGGCACATCGGACATAAAACCATGTCAAGCTCTCATAGAAGTCTGCCTTCCATCCAAATCCCACCCATGGTGGGCCCAGTGCAGTAGTACTACGCAAGGAGAAGCAGAGAAGTGCTGTGGATTTGCATAGCAAGCGGCAGCCTGATTCGCCTCGCTTTGCCCACAAATTCTGCCTTTCTGGCAAGATGTGACCAACACTAATTGCTTGACAAACACTGTCACACTCCCTTGTGGAACTGCAGTGCGGTGTGTGAGCCTGAGAGAGCCCTGTGTGCTAGGGGGAGGAAGAGGAGGTGAGGCTGAGTTAGTTGGGGGTCTAGAGCAGAGTCCTGAGGTAGTCACTCATTAGACGGTAGAGAATGAGGAGATACCATTTCTAGACCACCCTTCATCTCTGCTGCGTCTGAGAGACTGATGCCCTTTTCATGTGTGATTTGGTTAGTCAGGTTTCTGCTCCAACTATCTACCATAGATAGCAACACTGGCACATTTAGGACTATTACAGAAAGGGGGCCTCCTGAGGGGCACAGCGGTCTAAGGCACTGCGTCACTACAGATCCTGGTTCGATCTCAGGCTGTGTCGCAGACGGCTGCGACTGGGATACCCATGAGGCGGCGCATAATTGGCCCAGCGTCGTTAGGGGATGGTTTGGCCAGCCGGGTTGTCCTTGTCCCATTACGCTCTAGCGACACCTGTGGCGAGCCGTGTGCAATTCATGCGGACACGGCCCCCAGGTGTACGGTGTTTCCTCCGACACATTGATGCGGCTGGCTTCCGCGTTAAGTGGGCATTGTGTCAAGAAGCAATGCGGCTTGGCGGGGTTGTGTTTTGGAGGATGCACGGCTCTCGATCTTCTCCTCTCCCGTGTCCGTACGGGAGTTGCAACAATGAGACAAGACTGTAACTACCAATTGGATATCACGAAATTGGGGAGAAAGGGGCAACGCAAAAAATAGCTATATACAGTTTACATACTTAGCCAAATAGATTTAAACTCAGTTTTTCACAATTTCTGACATTTAATCCTAGTAAACATTCCCTGTCTTAGGTCAGTTAGGATCACCACTTTTAATTTAAGAATGTGAAATGTCAGAATAATAGTAGAGAGAATGATTTATTGCAGCTTTTTATTTCTTTCATCACATTCCCAGTGTGTCAGACATTTACATACACTCAATTAGTATTTGGTAGCATTGCCTTTAAATTGTTTAACTTGGGTCAAATGTTTTGGGTAGCCTTCCAAAAGCTTCCCACAATAGGTTTGGTGACTTTTGGCCCATTCCTTCTGACAGCTGGTGTAATTGAGTCAGGTTTGTAGGCCTCCTTGCTCGCACACACCTTTTCAGTTCTGCCCACAATTTTTCTGTGGGACTGAGGTCAGGGCTTTGTGATGGCCACTCTAATACCTTGACTTTGTTGTCCTTAAGCCCTTTTGCCACAACTTTGGAAGTATGCTTGGGGTCATTGTCCATTTGAAAGACCCATTTGCGACCAAGCTTTAACTTCCTGACTGATGTCTTGAGATGTTGCTTCAATATATCCACATAATTTCCCTCCCTCATGATGCCATCTATTTTTGTGATGTGCACCAGTCCCTCCTGCAGCATAGCACGCCCACAACATGATGCTGCCACCCCCGTGCTTCACGGTTGGGACGATGTTCTTCAGCTTGCAAGCCTCCCCCCTTTTCCTCCAAACATAACAATGGTCATTATGGCCAAACAGTTCTATTTTTGTTTCATCAGACCAGAGGACATTTCTCCAAAAAGTACAATCTTTGTCCCCATGTGCAGTTGCAAACCGTAGTCTGGCTTTTTTTATGGCGGTTTTGGAGCAGTGGCTTCTTCCTTGCTGAGAGGCCTTTCAGGTTATGTCAATATAGGTCTCGTTTTACTGTCGATATAGATACTTTTGTACCTGTTTCCTCCAGCATCTTCACAAGGTGCTGCTCTTCTGGTGATTGATTTGCACTTTTCGCACCAAAGTACGTTCATCTCTAGGAGACAGAAGTCGTCTCCTTCCTGAGCGGTATGATGCCTGCGTGGTCCCATGGTGTTTATACTTGTGTACTATTGTTTGTACAGATGAACGTGGTACCTTCAGGCGTTTGGAAATTGCTCCCACGGATGAACCAGACTTGTGGAGGTCTACAATTTTTTTTCTGAGGTCTTGGCTGGTTTCTTTTGATTTTCCCATGATGTCAAGCAAAGAGACACTGAGTTTAAAGGTAGGCCTTGAAATACATCCACAGGTACACCTCCAATTGACTCAAATTATGTCAATTAGCCTATCAGAGGTTTTTAAAGCCATGACATCATTTTTGGGAATTTTCCAAGCTGTTTAAAGGCACAGTCAACTTGGTGTATGTAAACTTCTGACCCACTGGAATTGTGATACAGTGAAATAATCTGTCAGTAAACAATTGTTTGAAAAATTACTAAGTAGATGTCCTAACTGACTTGCCAAAACTGTTGTTTGCTAACGACATTTGTGGTGTGGTTGAAAAACAAGTTTTAACATACATCCAACCTAAGCGACTTCAACTGTGTGTGTGTGTATATGTATACTAATAATATGCATATCTTATCTTCTGGGGATGAGTAGCAGGCAGTTGAATTTGGGCATGCAATCCGGACGTGAAAATACTGCCCCCTGTCACCAAGAAGTTAACAGACACAATGCAACCATGATTATGTCATTCTTGTTTCTTGCTGTAGAAATGAGAAGATATCCACTGCAGCTAGCACTCAAATTATTTAAAAAACACTAAGGACAATTCAAACCATTGTTCATAAAATGTTTTGCTGTAAAAAAAAAAAAAACTGCTATTGTAAATGTGAAGTGTTCAGTGGACCACAGGCTGCATATGTCATCCACTAAACCATAAGGTTACTGGGGCGGCAGGGTAGCCTAGTGGTTAGAGCGTTGGACTAGTAAGTTCAAACCCCCGAGCTGACAAGGTTCTGCCCCTGTCGTTCTGCCCCTGAACAGGCAGTTAACTAGGCCGTTGTTCCTAGGCCGTTGAAAATAAGAATTTGTTATTTGTTCTTAACTTGCCTGCTTGTTTTTCCAAGCCCATGTGAGAGAGAGGTGCTTTTTCCTCAGACTGCCAAGCCCCAAGCAGCAGAAGCTCTCTAAAGTTTTGCCAGATGTTAATCACAGCGCTGTGGGTCTGTCGAGGCTGACTGTTGTAGCTGCTGTACTCTAGCAGAACTGTTAGTGATTTAGGGCCAGGCAGTCCAGGCTACTAAGCCTGTGGTGTGTTTTTGTCTTATTCGTTTGTGTCTGGATGGCTGTGTGGGCCTGACTCACTGCCCGCAGTCTCAACATCCCTCATTTCCTTCTGTCACGCACCCTATGACACTCCCTTGCCCCGCTTTGCGCCCTGCCACCTGCACATACATTAGCAGTCTAGAACAATGCTCACTCCGCACGGGAAATGGGCATTTCTTCTCTGAGAATTCTATATTGACAATTGGTTGCAGCATTTTGATCTTTTGTGTCCGCTGTGTACAATGGTGATGTCTGTCGAATCAAACTTTCATCTACTGGGTCGCAGTCATTACGCACATATTAGCTTTCCGTATGACCCTGTGTTATGTAAGGGCTGCTAGAAGGATGGGAGTTCTTGTTAGGCTCTAATAGGAGTGAGAGTCAATTGACAGAACATGTCTTCCAGATCACCTCTAGTGGTTCCAGAGCGATTAACGAAGACAAAGTGACTGACTACGTCCCAAATGGCACCCTTTTCCCTACATAGTGCACTACTTTTGACCAGGAGTGATATGGCTCTGATCAAAAGTGGTGCACTATGTAGGGGAAGAGGGTGCCATTACGAACGAGCAGGTGACTGTAGCCGCCTGTTTAAAGAGTGATGGACCAGGTGGATGACCTTCTCTAGTCTAGACAGATGCGGAGGTGGTGAAAACATTTAAAATCCGTCGCAGTGCAGGGAGGTTGTATCATCCATCTAAATGCCAGACAGCAGATTTTAGTTGATGATTTTAAATAAAGGCTATTAAAATATCAACTCTTCTAATGTGTTAGAGAAGTAGGCTAATCTCTCTGGTACCAGGCTGCTATCTCCTCTCACCACAGAACACCAGCCATGTTTTTCTGTTAATTTCCCAACGATTCTAATAGTTGAATGGCCACTGTTCGCCTATACCCAGCAGGTTATCTATTGCACATGGCCATGGTTTGTGTTGGTCCGTCTTATCTCGAACACAGTGGGTGCTTCCCAATAATATACTACTTCCCACATATCTAAAAGCATTGGATTGGTGTAGGCATATGGGCTATAGGGAATTTCCGCCACATTTCTTGTACCAGTCATTTAGTTTTAACTTACTAGGATAGATAATTGAGAGGTAGCTAGTGTAGGAAAGGGCACGGAGGGTGACACCATGTTACATCTATGTGTTCCCCTGTCTCTTTAGGACGAGTCCCGGATCAAGGCCACGGTGATGGAGGTGAAACCTGTGGACCACAAGGAGTACAGCAAGAGACTCATCATGAACATCAGGAAGATGGCTGCCACCCAATAAGAACGATCGCTTTGCCCCCTCGGCTACATACAAGCTCTTTCCTCTGATCTGCAGCTGCAGCTCTTCCCAACCTGCCAGGCTGACTGTGAACCAGTCTTATGTTCCGTCCCAAATGGCACCCTATCCCGTATGTAGTAGTGCACTACACGGGGAATTGCGTGCCATTTCAGACGCAACCTAAAATGTCACTCTTCTATACTTAAAAAAAAATATTATTTAGCTGTGTCCATGTACCGAACTTTGAATATGTTTTTTTATGCGTAATGTACTGGTAGTTTGTTTTCTTGGACTAACCAGTAATCTAGAGAGAGTGCTGCTGGGGCAGTATTATATCCCTCTGTGTTATGGTGTTGTGTGGGGGGTGTCTTCTGAAACTGCTGACGTTTTGGGTGGTGGATAAAATGGAACCACAGAGGGATTTTGGAGGAGGAGGGCTGGAGACGCAGATGGGACGGTCTTAACCACAGAAATCATTGTTGTGTGTTCTGCCGTAAGTCGGACGTGTGTATTGTATAAGTAGAGGGGGGTCTGTGCTGTAGCTAGCTCCTTCTTTCACACTGTCGCTCCCACCGTCACTATGCCTGGTCTGGACCTGCCCATTCACTCTCACTCAATGAGCAGGCAGACTTCTGGGAGATGCTCTTCACTGTATTTATGTAGATACATGGTTGGCGTGGTTGACCTTTTGACATTAACTTCATTATCTCTTACGTTAAAATATTTTGGACATTTTTCTTTCCATCTATTTGGTCAGTTGATTGCATAAAAATAAACCTGTTTGTGATCAAACGCGATGCAGTTGTCAGGTGTGTTTTTAAATGAATATTTTCTGCTTTTTCTTTTGACAGATATGAATAAAAGGTCCAGGTTAATGTGATGTGTTAGAATGCACTATGTCTGAATGTAACCATGTACAGCAGGCAGGTTAACCAGGTCTCAGCCCATTTAAAGAGAAAGGCGCGGGGTGGAGGCCGTGGGGCGTGTCTGGAGCCTGCTTCTTTGTTGCTGCATTTTAAAAGATTTATTCAGTATCTGGCTCTCTGGGTATATCCCAAATGGCACCCTATTCCCTTTACCGTGTGCTACTTTTGACCTGGGTCCATAAGGCTCTGGTCCAAAGTAGTGTACTATATAGGGAATGGGGTGCCATTTGGGACTCACATCGATCTCCAGAGGTGGAGCTCAGATGTGCCTCAGATTCCCTCCTGCAGTCTTGACTTCCATGTTGTATTAAAGCAGAACATCAATAAAGCTCTTCTTCCCCGTTTTTCTTCTGATAACCATCGCGTTTCCGCTGAACGCTGAGTCTCCGGCCCCTTGTGTGTAGATGGATTAAAGCAGTCTTCCCACTGTTACATTTTTTATTTTTAGCTGTGCCTCATCGCTCAATCTTGTCTTCGTTCCCCCCACCTCACAAACTGACACCCTCTACTTCTTTATGTGGTGGTTTTCCCCTAGGAAGAATTCCTAGAGATTTCCTCCATGTAACACCGTTGTCATTTGTTGGCTGGGATGGCTGTTGTCTTTTGGTTCCGAAGTTAACTAGTGTCAAAGCAGAGCGGATCTCTTTGTGAATCCCCCCCCGACTCCCGGCCTGTCAGTCTCACATGTAACCATGGATACAGCCTCTGGGCTCGGTGAGTGGTGAGCCCGTGATTGTCGTTGTGCGCAAACACTTCATTTCGTGACGCACTCACACTCTGAGAGGGAGGCACTCCAACTATTAAACCAAAGCACATTTTGACGACTTTGGGGAGTCAAGTCTATCACATTATAAATAGCTCTTACATCCTGCATGTAGACTACTCATTTAAAACATGGTGAACGAATAATTCACTTCATTCAAGCTTACCCTGAGGAGTCGTCACAAGATGCCAGCCGTTTACACCTAGCTAGATTATTTCATTCCAATTTCCATTATGCCATGCAGACTTCCAATTAGAAAGAAAATTAGATATTAATGCACTTTTAGAATAGATTTTACACTTGTTAGCATGACACACATTGGCCGACTGCCATTCAATTAAACTGAATGCCATTTCTGTGTAATATTCAGAAGTAGTTCCCACTGAACTATTACCTTGACAACAGATGGGCTTTACAGATGGGGACCTGGGGGTTGGCAGGTGAGCTGCAGTGGATATAATAAGTATTCATCCCCCCTTGGATTTCTTCACACTTTGTGTTACAAAGTGGGATTTAATTAAACATTTGGTCAGTGATCTACACAAAATACTCTCAAAGCAGAAGAAGTAAAAATATTTTTTTTACGATTAATGAAAAATACAACACTAATAACCTTTCAATAGCTAAGTATTCAACCCCCCCAACTCATTACATTTTAGAAACACCTTTGTCAGTGATTAGTGAGCTGTGAATCTTCTTGGGTAAGTCAGCTTTGCACACCTGAATTGTGGAAAATTTATACTTAACCATTTTTTTTTTTTTTTTTTCTTCAAACTATTAAGATTTTTGGGATCATGGCTAGACATCAATTGTCAAATCCTGCCATAGATTTTCAAGCAGATTTAAGTCAAAACTGTAACATGGCCCCTCATGAACACTGTCTTCTTGGTAAGCAACTCCAGTGTAAATTTGGCCTTGTTGTAATTTATTGTCCTGCTGAAAGGTAAATTCCTCTCCCAGAGTCTGGTATAAAGCAGACTGAAGCAGGTTTTCCTCTAGGATTTTGCCTGTGCTTAGCTCCATCCTGTTTATTTTTACCCTGAACAACTAGCCAGTCCTTGCTGATTTCAAGCATACCCATATCATGATGCAGCCACCGCCATGCTTGAACATAAGGAGGCAGTTACTCAGGGATGTTGGATTTGCCCCAAACAAAAAGTGTACTCCTTCGCCATGTGTTTTTTTTTATAGTATTATTTCAGCGCCTTGTTGCACACAGGATGTATGCTTTGGAATATTTTTATTTTGTATAATTGCATTATTTTCTTCACTTTTAGATCCTTTATTGTGGACTCACTATAATATTGTTGATCCATCCTCAGTTTTCTCCAAACACAGCCATTGTACTCTATTTTAAAGTCACCAAATGCCTCATTGTGACATTCCTGTGCAGTTTCCTTCCTGTCCTGCAGCTCAGTTGACAAGGATGACTATCTTTGATGCGTCAGGGTGATTTATACATCAACCACAGCATCATTATTAACTAGACCATACTTAAAGAGATATTCGATGTCTGATGTGTTATTTTTACCCATCTACCAATCACTGCCTTTCTTTATGAGGCTTTAGAAAAGCTCCCTGGTCTTTGTAGTTGAATCTGTGCTTGAAATTCTATACTTGACTGAGGGACCTTACAGATGTTGTATGTATGGGTGACAGAGGGGGTAGTCATTCAAAAATCATGTGAACCCCTATTATTTCACACACAATGCGTCTACTAAGTGATTTGTTGAGACAAATTTGACTCATTAACTCATTTAGGTTTGCTAAAACAAAGGGGATGAATACTTATGCAGTGACTATATGTTAGTTATTTCATTTGTATCTGTAATGTCTAGAATTTTCATTTCACTTTGTCATTATGGAATATATTGTGTAGATCAATGACAAAAAAAATCACATCTATTTCAATCTGACTTTGTAACCCAACAAAATCAGTATTATAATTGAATGAATTCATAAATAAAAACTATATTGAAGCCTAAAGGAAGGAGTTAGATTGTCATCAGCATCAGACACATACAGGGACAATACAGACAAGCATCAGACTTGGGATCAGAGGACATTCCTAGATCTTTCCCTGAAAGCAGATGTCTGAATAGTACAGTAGAGGATCTTCTTAATCTATAATATGCTCCCATATGCTACACTACTGTTAAACTACAGTGCATTCAGAAAGTGTTCAAACCCCTTGACCTTTTCCACATTTTGTTACGTTACAGCCTTATTCTAAAATTGATTTGATTGTTTATTTGCCTATCAATCAAAACACAATACCCCATATAGACAAAGCAAAAACAGGTTTTTAGAAATGTTTGCAAATGTATAAATAAAAGAAAAAGAAAACTGAAATATAACATTTACATAAGTATTCAGACCCTTTACTCAGTACTTTGTTGAAGCCCCTTTGGCAGTGATTACAGTCTCAAGTCTTCTTGGGTATGACGCTACAAGCTTGGCACACCTGTACAGCTATTTTCAGGTCTCTCCATTGATGTTAGATCGGGTTCAAGTCCGGGCTCTGGCTGGGCCACTCAAGGACATTCAGAGACTTGTCCCGAAGCCACTCCTGTCATTGTCTTGGCTGTGTGGTTAGGGTCGTTGTCCAGTTGGAAGATGAACCTTCGCCCAAGTCTGAGGCCCTAAGCACTCTGTAGCAGGTTTTCATCAAGGATCTCTCTGTACTTTGCTCCGTTCATCTTTGCCTCGATCCTGACTAGTCTCCCAGTCCCTGCCGCTGAATCAAATCCCCACAGCATGATACTGCCCCACCATGCTTCACCGTAGGGATGGTGCCAGGTTTCCTGCAGACGTGACACTTGACATTTAGGCCAAAGAGTTCAATCTTGGTTTCATCAGACAGGAAGAGCCTTGGTGGTTCCAAACTTCTTCCATTTAAGAATGATGAAGGCCGCTGTGTTCTTGGGGACCCAAGAACACAGTGGCCCAAGAACACAGTGGCCTTCATCATTCTTAAATGGAAGAAGTTTGGAACCACCAAGACTCTTCAATGCTTCAGAAATGTTTTGGTACCGTTCCCCACATCTGTACCTTGACACAATCCTGTCTCGGAGCTCTACGGACAATTCCTTCGACCTCATGGCTTGGTTTTTGCTCTGGCTCCAAATCATGTCCAATCAATTGAATTTACCACAGGTGGACCCCAAACAAGTTGTAGAAACATCTCAAGGATGATCAATGGAAACAGGATGCACCTGAGCTCAATTTCATGTCTCGTAGCAAAGTGTCTGAATACTTACGTATGTAAATAAGGTATTTCTAAAAACCTGTTTTCACTTTGTCATTATGGGGTATTTAGTGTAGATTGCTGAGGAAATGTTTTTATTTAATCCATTTTAGAAAAAGGCTGTAACGTAACAAAATGTGGAAAAAGTCAAGCGGTCTGAAAGCTTTCTGAAGGCACTCTATATCTCTGCTAAGACATCAAGTCTCAGTGGAACAGAACAGACAGAATGGTGGAGTGGGACCTGTATAGCACCAAAATGGCTGCTTCTGTCTGTCTGTCTGGCTACCTGGGACATGGCCTCCCATACCCTCCATTCACAGGGTTCAGATTAGAGAGGACATCTATCTTAACCTGGTTAAGACCTCAAACAGCCTTTGCTATGGCAAACTGCTCCGATTATCTTGAAGGCATGTACCGTTCTGCCTTCCTAACTGTGACAAGGCTGACTTTTATAGATAGTGTGTGCAGTGCTCCCAGCCTGGCTAAGCATACTGTGATGGGTGGATACGATAGAGTTGTAGAGCAGTGCTGCACACTGTCTGTTATCAACAGCTGCTTGGTGAGAACCTTTGACTGCCAACGCTGGTGCTGCTCATCTGTTTCACTCCGATGGTTAGGAATTTGATGAGTCTCGGTTCTTATTAAGGATTTTGATTTGTGAGATGAATTGTAAATATTCAGATTTGTGTTCTGCACTTGTACAGGACACTTAAACTGGAGAAATCAGTTGATCCGCTGATTTTCCATGCAATAGATGGAGCACTGTGAACCGTATGAACCTGGTTACCCCTGGAGCATTTACAAATATATTGCTTGTAGGTTTACGGTTGTTTTTTGCCTTCTTTTAGCTGGTGTTAAGTAATGGTGACATTTTACCAACATGTTGGATGAGGGGAACAGTATTGTCATTTATGTAAACTGTACCAGTCACTGAGGGGGGGTCCATGTGTTCACGTAGCTAAGGGTTGACTGCAGAAACAGTTTTACACATGCAGTGTCACACTGGACCAAGTGTGTGGAGAACGTGAAGAAGAAAAAAATTGTGTGCTGATGTGTGTACATTCATGTGTAGACGTTTGTATTTGACTCAGGGGAAAGAGTGGTCTGTTTCTAAGACAAGCACTTCGGCATTCATGCTGGGTAAGAAACTGTTAACTCTCCGTGGAGTCAATTAAATATATTCATAGAAACTGTTGTAATGGGGGCCATTAGAGAAATACAATCTGCTCCATGACTGACTGTCCACTCTGCACTGAACTGGATGGGAAATCTGATCACTGAGTCCAAGACCCCAATAAATCTAATCTGATCATCTATCGGTCTCATCTTAAAATGGGTCTCTAATTGAGACCCTGAAATGGCGAAATAAAGTAATCTAATGATAATAGACTAACAATGTAACTTTTAGTGCAGTGTATGTATGAGTCAGCTGATGGCTACCATTGTTTTGGCAGTAATTGCACATTGTGAAGCTCTGTTTACCATTTGGGGGACACAGCCCCAGTCCTTGTTTGTTGTGATGCTCCATGTGTCCTCTCCTCTGGCTAAGCTTGTGCATGGTGAGCCCCAGTGGGTTGGTAATGCATGCTGTGCTGAGCTGTGCTGAGCTGAGGAAACAGAGCGTTAAGGCCCACAGGCCCCAGTATGGCCCTGACACCATGGAGACCGTTGGGCTGGAGGCCCTTTGGGGTGCTGCTGTAATTGTAATGGATGGAGCGCTGTGTTTATCGCTCAAGATTCATGACCCTGGCTGGTGCCCAGTCACTAGTACCTGGGTGTGTGTGTGCACACATCGCTGTGGTTCCTACCGATGGCGCATAGCCCTAAAGGATTTACCACGGTGTAAAAATATATATATATATATATATATATATACAGTACCAGTCAGAAGTTTGGACAGACTTACTCATTTCAGGGTTTTTCTTTATTTGACTATTTTCTACATTGTGGGAAAGTAGTGAAGACATTAAAACTATGAAATTACACACAGTGCCCGCAAAACACCAGTCTCAACGTCAACTGTGAAGAGGCGACTCCGGGATGCTGACCTTCTAGGCAGAGTTGCAAAGAAAAAGCCATATCTCAGACTGGCTAATAAAAAGAAAAGATTAAGATGGGCAAAAGAACACAGACACTGGACAGAGGAACTCTGCCTAGAAGGCCAGCATCCCAGAGTCGCCTCTTCACTGTTTTATTTATTTATTTATTTCACCTTTATTTAACCAGGTAGGCAAGTTGAGAACAAGTTCTCATTTACAATTGCGACCTGGCCAAGATAAAGCAAAGCAGTTCGACAGATACAACGACACAGAGTTACACATGGAGTAAAACAAACATACAGTCAATAATACAGTATAAACAAGTCTATATACAATGTGAGCAAATGAGGTGAGAAGGGAGGTAAAGGCAAAAAAGGCCATGGTGGCAAGGTAAATACAATATAGCAAGTAAAACACTGGAATGGTAGTTTTGCAATGGAAGAATGTGCAAAGTAGAAATAAAAATAATGGGGTGCAAAGGAGCAAAATAAATAAATAAATAATAGTAATTTGGGCTAAATTATAGGTGGGCTATGTACAGGTGCAGTAATCTGTGAGCTGCTCTGACAGTTGGTGCTTAAAGCTAGTGAGGGAGATAAGTGTTTCCAGTTTCAGAGATTTTTGTAGTTCGTTCCAGTCATTGGCAGCAGAGAACTGGAAAGAGGGGCGGCCAAAGAAAGAATTGGTTTTGGGGGTGACTAGAGAGATATACCTGCTGGAGCGTGTGCTACAGGTGGGAGATGCTATGGTGACCAGCGAGCTGAGATAAGGGGGGACTTTACCTAGCAGGGTCTTGTAGATGACATGGAGCCAGTGGGTTTGGCGACGAGTATGAAGCGAGGGCCAGCCAACGAGAGCGTACAGGTCGCAATGGTGGGTAGTATATGGGGCTTTGGTGACAAAACGGATTGCACTGTGATAGACTGCATCCAATTTGTTGAGTAGGGTATTGGAGGCTATTTTGTAAATGACATCGCCAAAGTCGAGGATTGGTAGGATGGTCAGTTTTACAAGGGTATGTTTGGCAGCATGAGTGAAGGATGCTTTGTTGCGAAATAGGAAGCCAATTCTAGATTTAACTTTGGATTGGAGATGTTTGATATGGGTCTGGAAGGAGAGTTTACAGTCTAACCAGACACCTAAGTATTTGTAGTTGTCCACGTATTCTAAGTCAGAGCCGTCCAGAGTAGTGATGTTGGACAGGCAGGTGCAGGTAGCGATCGGTTGAAGAGCATGCATTTAGTTTTACTTGTATTTAAGAGCAATTGGAGTCCACGGAAGGAGAGTTGTATGGCATTGAAGCTTGCCTGGAGGGTTGTTAACAGTGTCCAAAGAAGGGCCGGAAGTATACAGACTGTTGATGTTGAGACTGGTGTTTTGCGGGTACTATTTAATGAAGCTGCCAGTTGAGGACTTGTGAGGCGTCTGTTTCTCAAACTAGACACACTAATGTACTTGTCCTCTTGCTCAGTTGTGCACCGTGGCCTCCCACTCCTCTTTCTATTCTGGTTAGCGACAGTTTGTGCTGTTCTGTGAAGGGAGTAGTACACAGCTTTGTACGAGATCTTCAGTTTCTTGGTAATTTCTCGCATGGAATAGTCTTAATTTCTCAGAACAAGAATAGACTGACGAGTTTCAGAAGAAAGATCTTTGTTTCTGGCCATTTTGAGCCTGTAATCGAACCCACAAATGCTGATGCTCCAGATACTCAACTAGTCTAAAGAAGGCCAGTTTTAATGCTTCTTTAATTAGAACAACAGTTTTCATCTGTGCTAACATAATTGCAAAAGGGTTTTCTAATGATCAATTAGCCTTTTAAAATTATCAACTTGGATTAGATAACACAACGTGCCATTGGAACACAGGAGTGATGGTTGTTGATAATGGGCCTCTGTTCGCCTATGTAGATATTCCATTAAAAATCTGCCGTTTCCAGCTGCAATAGTTATTTACAATATTGACAATGTCTACACTGTATTTCTGATCAATTTGGTGTTCTTTTAATGGACAGAAATGTTTGCTTTTCTTTAAAGGACGAGGACATTTCTAAGTGCCCCAAATCTTTTGAACGGTAGTGTATATGTATATTTGAGTTGAACTTGAAATTATAACCGAAAAGGCTATTTTTAAACAGAGGATAAACCATTCTTAATGATCTACTGGAGAACCATTTTGGGTTTAAGTATAACTTTTGTACGAGTGAAGATTTTAGTGAGAGGTTCAATGCTTTTATATTTAATCATTTCAGCCTCCCAAACTCAGGTTCATTATATAAACATGCACATTTAATTTAGTCTGGTTTACCATTCCAAATAAATGTAAGTATATTTTGTCATCTAATTTGAAAGACAAGTTCTCTGGAGTAGGCAGCGCCATAAGTAAATAGCCAAACTGTGATATGATTAAAGAGTTAATCAGTGTGATTTTTCCATACATAGACAGGTATTTACCTCTCCATGGTTGCAAGATCTTGTCTATTTTGGATAACTTACTATTGAAATTAGTCTTGGAAGTTAATTTATATCTTTAGGGATATGAATACCAAGTATGTCAATTTCTCTACTATTACATAAGGGTGTATACACCAGTTTAACACTGGTGTTACAGTCAAAAAGCAGTGTTGTATGTTTCTGCGCTGGGATCTATTTCTGCTGCACTGGCTTCTGCTCAACACTAGAACAGCTGCCCAGTCAAGGCCTGTGTTTAGAGAGAGGAAAGATACTTGGTAGAATCTCTCCCTACTTGCCTGCTTCCTCAAGTGAGTGCAGAACATTTCTCTGACAATCAAATGTCTGGCAGGTGGAAAGCCGATATTCGCAATTATTGTTGTGGTCAAATAAAGTAATAATCCATTGTAGCTTGTCAAAAGCGCTGTAGATTGAATCTGTAAATAGAAGTGTGTCTCTGGCTCCTATCCTGTTTCCACTTTAATTGGATTTGGTTATAGATAGGGGCTTTTTGTCTGCTTTTCTCAAGCACTAGATTATAAGGCCATGCCAATGAATAAAACATGCTGATAGCGATGGAGAGAGTTGCTGTTGTAATTTTTCTCTGCTGCCTGTTTCCCTGCCTGTCATTTTTTCCCGGTGCTAGTATTCTTAAAAAATACATTTTCTTTGGATTCAATCACACTGACTCTTCCTCACTCCCTCTCTTGATTGTCTCCTTTGCTTCCAGTAGAGGGTCTATATATACTGAAGGTAAAGTCACAAAGACATAAGACGAGATATTCATCAACATCACCTAAAATACAATTGGCTGGCTTGTCTCCACACAGTAGCAGCCACTGATATGACTCATAGCAATTTCCAGGCGATGAACAGACAGACAGGCTAAGTATAATATCCACATATCAGGTTGAGTAGGTGGCATGTTTGATTCTATTAGTCAACAAAAATCTTTGTCTTAAACATGTTTTAAAGTGGGTTAGAATAATAAACAAACGTCTGGAAAAGAAGTCAAAAGCATGAGTCTCCTTTTTCTAAATGGGTGGTGTGTGTTAATGGGGGGGTGTGTGTGTGTGTGTGTGTGCTGTGCTGAACAGAATGCACTTACCGGGTTGCGAGGTACTGGAGGTAAATGTTTACCCAGAGTTAAGAGGGAGAACACATGGCTGTCTATTGTTCAGCTCCAGTCTGGTCGAGATCATCATATTTGGTCATCCCTGTTTTATAGATTAAAACATCACAAGCTGTTGTGTGTGTGTGCATGCTTGTGTTTAACAGATGCAGTGTTTGGATCCTGATCCTGTCAACAACTGTTGGCTGTTACAGGAACATGGTCAGAGAGTGCTTTTGGATGGCGCAGGCAGATTTTTGAGATGCACAATAAATCATACATCACAAAGAAAAAATTGTAGAACAAATGGGAGGACATCAAAGGTCTGGCACATCAGTGAAACTGCTATGCCTGATAAGGCTTCCCATTTCAAAATAACTGAAGTTTCATGTAGCTCTTTTGTTGAATCTGACACAAGGCCCTTTGAAAACCAATGTGGTGTATTTCTGGGTGTACAGGTGTAGCTGACCTTGTCTGGGTTTCTTTTAATTGGATGACCCATTGCGTTGAATAAGGAGCTGCTCATCAATGAATACTGAGGAGTGATATCATCTGAGAGTTCATTGAAGTGTCAAGATAACAGGTGTCATGACTTTGCACTCTTTGGGTACAGCAAGCCCCATCCCCCTCTCAGGCTGCTGTGGTCAGAGAGCGGTCATACATTCCTGGAGGAGATTATCTCCTCATGGCCACAGTATAGAGACAGAGTGAATTTTCATAGAGAACAAAGGAATTTCTTCCACCTCACAGAACTTGAGGTCCGAACAACATTTATGTTCTGGAGAAGGTATAAGAGATCGGTGAAGAATCCAGCTACAAACTGGTCCGTTTGGTACAATTTTGTGACACTCATTGGGAGGCAATAAGGCCACATTACCGTAACTCTGTTTATATAACAACCTCAGATGTGAGGTTTACATCTAATTGTTGTATAAGATGAATGAGTGAGGATGATACTGTTTGTAAAATTGTGTAATGTGATTTTGGACTGTTTAATGAAGGAAACTCCAATTCCCTTTTGAGTTCAACTAAATCAGAGGACCGCCCATGAGCCCATTTAGGGTCGGTTATCCTGGGACAGGCCCTTTTCTGCAACTCCTGAATAAAACCCCTCCTTTGAGAATTTCCCAACAGACCATGTTTCCCTCAATTACGAGAGGACAAAGGTTGCAGACCAGCTTACC
The DNA here is from genome assembly GCF_013265735.2 of Oncorhynchus mykiss. Lineage (NCBI taxonomy): Eukaryota > Metazoa > Chordata > Actinopteri > Salmoniformes > Salmonidae > Oncorhynchus > Oncorhynchus mykiss. Next base: position 18,884,908 of record NC_048588.1, read on the forward strand.
TCGATAACGAGAGGGCCGAGGTTTGAGTAGATGTAACCATATTTACTTTCTTTGTTTGTGTGTGCACTTCTGTGATTGTTTAGTTAGTTAATAAATAAATGATTTAAGACAATTGATGTATGGATGACTCATAGTGAAGACTGGGTTCGTGCAGAAACCAACAATTTACGACGTTTGGAATGAGACTAACGTGAGGTAAAGCACATTTCATTAATCAGAAGACTATTGATCAGATATGAAAATATCTGAAAAGTTATATTAGGAAAATGATAACTTTGTAATCTGAATATTTTCCTTGGCGCCCCGACTTCATAGTTAATTACAGTTACATAATTAATCAGTTTAATCGCATAATAATAATTACAGAGAGTCATTTGATAAAGATTCATCTTCAGTTTAATGATGCCAAAGACATGACACAGGTGATTAGACAGCAGAAAGGTCAGGGTGTGAATACTGCTTTGGTCTGTCAGAGCTCATTGAAGTGTCAAGATAACAGGTGATTAGACAGCAGAAAGGTCATGGTGTGAATACTGCTTTGGTCTGTCAGAGCTCATTGAAGTGTCAAGATAACAGGTGATTAGACAGCAGGAAGGTCATGGTGTGAATACTGCTTTGGTCTGTCAGAGCTCATTGAAGTGTCAAGATAACAGGTGATTAGACAGCAGGAAGGTCATGGTGTGAATACTGCTTTGGTCTGTCAGAGCTCAGTGAAGTGTCAAGATAACTGGTGATTAGACAGCAGGAAGGTCATGGTGTGAATACTGCTTTGGTTTGTCAGAGCTCATTGAAGTGTCAAGATAACAGGTAATTAGACAGCAGGAAGGTCATGGTGTGAATACTGCTTTGGTCTGTCAGAGTTCATTGAAGTGTCAAGATAACAGGTGATTAGACAGCAGAAAGGTCAGGGTGTGAATACTGCTTTGGTCTGTCAGAGTTAATTGACATGTAGAGGAATATTAGACATACACCCACTCTCCTGCTTTCCTCTGAAATGTCTCTCTTTTCCCTGATGTAACAGGGAGGATGAAGAACAGCGAGTCGTACCACCTGATGTGTATCTATTATCACCTTCCCTCTTACTGCCGTTAACGTTAAATGACTTGGAAAAGTGCAAAAGTACCCCACCGATGACTACTATTCTTAGACACTCACACCAACTCCACCACCTTCTCTCCCTCCATCCTTCTCTCCCTCCCTGCTTGTCTTACTTTCTGCTTGTCTACCTCCCTGCTTGTCTCCCTCCATCCCTCCCAACCTGCCTGTCTGCTTCAGAGTTTGCACCATTCTCCTCTTCACACCTGTCATGACATTAAGCCTCTTTGGGTATAGCAAGCCCATCCCCCTCTCCCTGCCTCCCCCTTGCCTCCTTCAACTAGGTTGCTGTGGTCAGAGAGATGTCGTAAATTCCTGTGAATCTCCTCATGGACACACACTATAGAGAGAGTACATTTTCATAGAGGACAAAGGAAATCCTTCCACCTCACAGAACGTGAGGTACAAACAAATGTCATGTTCCGGAGAAAGAATAAAAGATCGGTGAAGAATCCAGCTACGAACTGGTCCGTTTGTCACAACTTGGGGAAGCTCATGGAAGACGGTGTGGGCACATTACCATAATGCTGTTTATGTAATAGCCTCAGATATGAGGTTTACATCTAATTGTTGTATAAGATGAATGCCTGAGGATGATACTGTTTGTATATTTGTGTAATATGATTTTGGACTGTTTAATGAAGAAAAATACAATTCCCTTTTGATTTGAACTAAATCAGAGAACTGCCCCTGAGCCCAGTTAGGGTCAGACATCCTGGGACAGCCCTTTTCTGCCTTCCGAATAAAACCCCAACTCGGGTTTTCGATCAGCAGACCGAGCTTACCTCAATTACGAGATGGCTAAAGGTTGCAGACCATGTTTTTCTCCATTAGGGGAGACACAGGTTGTAGACCATTGCTGAATCTTTTAACCATACCACGTGGTTAAACTCTTAGACTATCGATACCGACAGAATAAGAACAAGTCTTTGATATTAATTACTAATCGGCAGCTAGGAATTTGGTATCATTGAACGCGAAGAACGACAACCACCGAAACATCCATTCTATAATGAAACGAATGAATGTCACTCGGAACCAACCACTATAACCACGACAGAGAGGGAGAGAGACGGACAATTCTACAAAATAAATGAACTTTTCACCAGCGATCCTGACGACACACTGAGCGTAAATATATATTGATTGCAATTGTTCCCGAATGAGTGAGCATTCATGTGCAAAGGATTAGCATTTCAATTGTTATAATTATCACTTTGTAGTGACATCTTAGTCGACCCCCACTTCCCCTTTTGTCTAACAAGCCGCCATGCCGGTTTAACCCACTAGGGCACATTCCCCTATCATTTCATGTAACCACATTTACCTTGTTTGTTTGTTTATGCATTTCTGTGAATTACTTAGTTAGTAATAAATAAACGATTTAAGACAATTGATGTATGGATGACTCATAGTGAAGACTGGGTTCGTGTAGATAACCAACAATTTACGACGTTTTGAATGAGACTAACGTGAGGTAAAGTAAATAATTAATTAATTCGAAGACTAATTGATCAGATAAAATATCTGAACAATTATTTTAGGAAATGATAACTTTGTAATCTGAATATTTTTCCTTGGTGCCCCGACTTCCTAGTAATTACGGTTACATGATTAATCAGTCTAATCGCGTAATAACTAATTACAGAGAATCTTTGATAAAAACTATCAGTCTTCAGTTAATGATAGTAAAGACACGACACACCCCTCCCTCTGTCTAAAAACAGGTATTTTTAGGTCCCTCTGGGGGAGGTTAGGACAGGCTGTTTGGTTATATAACAAGGCCCTGCTCTCATGCTGCCTCTGTGGCTGGCTGGCTGCCCTTCTTTCTCTCCTCTCCTTCCTCTCTTTCCCTCTTACTGTTTAAGGGCCTTTAATTGTTTGGTGGTGCTAGTGGGTTCCCCTCCTGCCCAAAGAGTGTGTGAGCCTTTGGGACATGGGTGTGCGTGCATAGGGAGGACACCACAACTGGAGAGAAAGCTGTTCCACATCAATACAGATCCCCCTTTCTCTCACAACCCTCTCCACCCCTGCCCTCTGTCTCTCTCACACATTGTAGTTTTGTTTTTTCAAAGGGTTTTTCCCTGCAATGTTATTCTAGTTATGAGGGTTAGCCTGCTGGTCCTGTGAGACTGGGAGAGACTATGGCTGGGTTTATTCATGTGGGCTTCAGAGACAGAGTAGTACATTTGCAGAACATTTGCTGGCTTCGCCAACCTTTTTCTATTTGCACAGATTCAATGGCTTGAGTCTGTCCCTACTCAGTCTCTCTAGTCTACACAGTATTATGGGAACTGATCAGAAGCTCATCTAGTCATACTGATTTGTTTGATTTATGTACCAATAAAGTCTTGATGTGCATCCCAAATGGCACCCTATTCCTAGTGCACTACTTTTTTTACCAGGACCCATAGTGCTCTGGTCAAAAGTAGTGCACTGTGTAGAAGGGAATAGGGTGCCATTTGGGACTTAGCCTCAGAAAAGGAGCCTGTAAAGTCTGTATGTCTCCAGGATGCTGGTCTGTTCTTATTTCCATGTCAAGCAGGCCAGGTTCACCCCCTGAAACTCTGCCGGCCCTGGGGAGAGCTAGAGGCCTTACCCTGTCTCTGGGTGCATCCCAAATTGCACCGAATTCCCTATATATTGCACTTATTTTGACCAAGGCCCATAGGGCAAGGCCATTATATATGAAATAGGGTTCCATTAGAGATGCAGCAGATGCAGTGATCTGGGCTTCCTGGTGCTCCTTGCCCTGGCTTTAGTGATCTGGGCTTCCTGGTGCTCCTTGCCCTGTCTTTAGTGATCTGGGCTTCATGGTGCTCCTTGCCCTGTCTTTAGTGATCTTGGCTTCCTGGTGCTCCTTTCCCTGTCTTTAGTGATCTTGGCTTCCTGGTGCTCCTTGCCCTGTCTTTAGTGATCTGGATTTCCTGGTGCTCCTTGCCCTGGCTTTAGTGATCTGGGCTTCCTGGTGCTCCTTGCCCTGTCTTTAGTGATCTTGGCTTCCTGGTGCTCCTTACCCTGGCTTTAGTGATCTGGGCTTCCTGGTGCTCCTTGCCCTGTCTTTAGTGATCTGGGCTTCCTGGTGCTCCTTGCCTTGTCTTTTGTGATCTGGGCTTCCTGGTGCTCCTTGCCCTGTCTTTAGTGATCTTGGCTTCCTGGTGCTCCTTGCCCTGGCTTTAGTGATCTGGACTTCCTGGTGCTCCTTGCCCTGGCTTTAGTGATCTTGGCTTCCTGGTGCTCCTTGCCTTGTCTTTAGTGATCTGGGCTTCCTGGTGCTCTTTGCCCTGTCTTTAGTGATCTGGGCTTCCTGGTGCTCCTTGCTCTGTCTTTAGTGATCTGGGCTTCCTGGTGCTCCTTGCCTTGTCTTTAGTGATCTTGACTTCCTGGTGCTCCTGTGGGTAATTTCTCCTGCTGCCTTCTACAATACACACACACACATTTTGCTTATTTACTCACTGTCAGTGCAACCTTTTCTGCAATGAAATGAAGAAAATGGGAGTCTGGGTGTTCAGGGCTGTACTGTCTTGCTGGCTGACAGAGTGCCTGCACATCTAGCTTTACACAAGCCCTGCTGCAGATTTTATTTTGACATCTTTCTACAGACCCTTGAAGACAGGGCTGAATGTGAAGAAGTCCTGTAGTCCTTCATGTGTGTGTGAGGGGGGAGGCAAGACAGGCAGGCAGGTGAAGACTGAAGGATGGAGATTTTCAATTAAACAAATCCTCCTAAAAGTATTTACACAGAAGCTAGGAGGTTCCACTCCCTCTATTAATATTCTGCCATTTTGAAACGGTACTTCCCCACACTGATATAACCTCATCTCAAGTTATTACCGAGATGCCATAGGCTTATATGGAGTCATTAAATAATTATTCCTCCCCACCGTTCTAAATGACTACCATTTTATTGCTACTCAAAGAGAGGAGAGAGAAGAAAACCTACAGAGACTACAGTAACTGGTGAAGTAGAGCAAACCCACCACCCAGATGCCTCTTTAACTCAGCCAAGTCAATTGCTCTCGCTAGGCAGATGATATTTACCCTACAGCCATGATTCTAGATCATTAATTACCAACCATTGTGCCTCACATTTCCCTAGTAAAAACAACAAACTCAGGGCATATAAAAAGGAAGGGAGAGAAGCAAAGGGAGGAATGCTTTTGTGACAAACATTAAGGAGGAAAAATGTAGCTAATATGTAGTATCATAAACTCTGAAGTGCTATAATTACAAAGAGAGGATGCTATGCGATGTCAGAACTATCTTTCAGAGGGGCTTTAGGCGCTGCATGCAGGTCTGTAGAGACACAGATAACACTGCAAAGCAGCATGGGAGGACTCTGTCCCCTGAAGCCTCCACTGGTCTACGCCAGGCTAGCTAGCCCCCCATTTGAATTGCTTAATTGAAGTCCCTGTTTGGGCCATTAGTGACCCCAGTGTTTCCAGGCAGGTATTTGATGTGTGCTAATGAAGCGCCTGTAGGGTGTGTGTGTGGGGAGGGGGGGGGGAGTGTGTGCATTTTTGCCTGCATGCGGGGGGGGGTGTAAGTGTGTGGGTGTGGGTGTGTGTGAGGGTACGTGTATGTGTGCCCGCGTGCATTCATGCTTGCGTGGGGGATGTCTGTAGATTACTGAAGCGTGGTGTATAGCCACAAGCCCCACATCACTAAGACTCTGAGACCCTGGAATGCAACACGAGCGAGGGGCAGATATGTCACCTTTGATCGTGAGGATGTCTTTTAAGCGGAGGCGTGCTGGGGACTTTACCTCGGTGAGCCGGCCAGAAGGGCAATGTAACGCCAGGTCTGACTCGGGGGCTTTTAAAGCCCACTGAAACGGCGGGTGGGGCGACATCTAAATCCCCCTTTCATGCCTCTCAGTGCTGGTGCCTTGGACAGCCCCCCTCCCACCGGACGCTCCGATGGATGTGGAGGGGTGACTGTGTCCCCAGCCGAGCACCGTACCCTGACAGATAGAGACAAGACAGAAGAGCAGCCAAGGATGTGTGACACTGAGGGCAATACTTCAACCTCCCAGGATTAGATATGCCTGTTTTTCTACTGCAGTGAAGAAATAGAACAGTGGAAGAGAGAGAGACCGTGTGTTTCTGAGAGGAATACAAATATATATATATATTTCTGAGCTTCCGGTACAATTTAAAAGGCCTGAGGTAAACTGAGCACTTTGCCACTGGAGATTTAAAAAGACACAGCGATTATGTTGAACCTCATTAAGCCTTCAGATAGAGATGTAGGGTTTGTAGCCTGTAACACGTACAGGCCTTCAAAGGTGCCAATCGTCATCTAGTGTCTTTTGATGGCCTGCCATACATTATATCAAACTTCTAACTCTATTCAGGGGCTTTCAACTCCCCTCCTTTGATATCTTCCTAGAATCAGGATGAGAGGTGTAATGTAGCATGACCGTCATGTGAAGCTACAGTCTCTGGATTCTGTATAAATCAATAATCAGCCCTTCTCAGAGCTGGACAGATATACTCAGAATAGTCAATAGGGGTTGTCAATGTCTATTTGGATAAAAGCCCCCATGACTTCTTAGAGACTGAGCCTTACACAAACATTGGCACAGTTGACAGCATGTTGAATCTTTAATACTGTCCCTCAGCTCTGCTGGGATTCCATTCCATCTCCAAACAATCCACATTGTGCATTCCTCTGAAGGAGTCCGGGACAGCTAGCCACTGAGTAATGCCACTTAACCAGGTGGGCTGCAGGTCTGTAGGAGAACAGACCTTTTTGTTGTACTTCTCCTTTTCTATTAGGAACGACAACCTGGAGATATGTTGGTTCCCTGTGAATGGGAGTTGACAGGTTGTCAAGCTGCAGGACGTTCGATGCCATCCTGGTTCTCCTGAAAGACATCAGGCAATTATCTGGAGCAGACACCTCGCTAGCTCCCAGCCTCTAGCCAAAGTTCCTACTTAAATCACGCTGCCCCAAAACCACATCATTTGTCATTTCATGGAATGCTGCAGTGATAAATACATTTCAACTCAGTTTTTCACAATTCCTGATATTTAATCCTCGTAAAAATTCCTTGTCTTAGGTCAGTTAGGATCACCACTTCATTTTAAGAATGTGAAATTTCATAGTAGAGAGAATGATTTATTTAAGCTTTTATTTCTTTCATCACATTCCCAGTGGGTCAGAAGTTTGTGATGGCCACTCCAATACCTTGACTTTGTTGTCCTTAAGCCATTTTGCCACAACTTTGGAAATATTCTTGGGGTCATTGACCATTTGGAAGACCCATTTGCGACCAAGCTTTAACTTCCTGATTGATGTCTTGAGATGTTGCTTCAATATATCCATATAATTTTCCTACCTCATGATGCCATCTATTTTGTGAAGTGCACCAGTCCCTCCTGCAGCAAAGCACCCCCACAACATGATACTCCCACCCCTGTGCTTCACGGTTGGGATGGTGTTCTTCGGCTTGCAAGCCTCCCCCTTTTTCCTCCAAACATAACTATGGTCATTATAGCCAAACAGTTACATTTTTGTTTCATCAGACCAGAGGACATTTCTCCAAAAGTACGATCTTTGTCCCCATGTGCAGTTGTAGTCTGGCTTTTTTATGGCGGTTTTGGAGCAGTGGCTTCATCCTTGCTGAGCGGTCTTTCAGGTTATGTCGATATAGGACTCCTTTTACTGTGGATATGGAATCTTTAGTACCTGTTTCCTCCAGCATCTTCACAAGGTCCTTTGCTGTTATTCTGGGATTGATTTGCACTTTTCGCACCAAAGTAGGTTCATCTCTAGGAGACAGAACGCGTTTCCTTCCTGAGCGGTATGACGGCTGCGTCGTCCCATGGTGTTATACTTGCGTACTATTGTTTTTACAAATGAACATGGTACCTTCAGGCGTTTGGAAATTGCTCCCAAGGATGAACCAGACTTGTGGAGGTCTACAATTTTATTTCTGTGGTCTTGGCTGATTTCTTTAGATTTTCCCGTGATGTCAAGTAAAGAGGCACTGAGTTTGAAGGTAGGCATTGAAATACATCCACAGGTACACCTCCAATTGACTCAAATTATGTTGATTAGCCTATCTAAAGTCATGACATCATTTTCTGGAATTCTCCAAGCTGTTTAAAGGCACAGTCAACTTAGTGTATGTAAACTTCTGACCCACTGGAATTGTGAAACAGTGAATTATAAGTGAAATAATCTCTCTGTAAACAATTGTTGGAAAAATGACTTGTCATGCACAAAGTAGATGTCCTAACCGATTTGCCAAAACTATAGTTTGTTAACGAGACATTTGTGGAGTGGTTGAAAAGCAAATTTTAATTACTCCAATCTAAGTGTATGCAAACTTCCACTGTATGATAAACCTGTAGGTATAGAAAATAAATGTCGAATTTTTAAACTATGTTTTACTTCCCCTTTGTCTGCCAGGCAGGCGTGGGGCATTGCAACAAACACACTGCTGAAAAATGAACTACAATGGAATATGATTGCTCAAAACACCAAAAGGCCATGCTGTCTAACGAGAGCTACGTTCTTTAAAAAATATATATATTCCTATTCACCATGCTAACACTTCTCTCTGACAACAAGTGTAAATATGATTTAATTACAATCCTAAATAATTGTTGTGGCTGTTGTAAGAAATTAACCTTTTAGAAATAAACATTATTTATGTGTAGTGGAGCTGTAAAGTGAGAATTATTCAAAACAGCTTTAGTGGTGGTAAGCCTACAAGTCAACATTTGGAAGATGAATTATGATAATTGATTTGAAATGTGTCATCTGCTGAAATACAGTCATTGCAGAAAAACACTGTAAATAAATATGTGTGTGTAGTGTTTGCTTGTTATTGTTGATGGCTGTACTACAGAGATCTTTCCCTGTCTGAGTGCGTGGCCTGAGAGGACCGAACAGCCAGTCTAACTGACAATTCAATGAGACCCCTGTCACCAGATCCTCTCCTCTGACAACAATTATTGATCTGGCTGTAATTGATTATGTCTTAAGATGGCTTTTCAATGGATTATGGGCTAAGGAGAAATAGAGTGATGAGGATGAAGTATGGGTTGTTAGGTTTGAGCGGGGGAGGAGAAGGCGGGAGAGAGTGGGTGGGTGGAGTCAATTTTGGATGAACCGAGTCGGAGAGTCGGAGAGATGTGAAAGGTTGAAAGACGAGGGCAGGGTAAACAAAAAAGACAGTGATGGCTCACTGCAGATAAGGAAAAGACACAGATAGAAAAGCCTTTTCGAACACTGTGTTGACATAAAGACAACAATGCTGTCAGGGAGTCCGCATCAAGTCTATAAAACACACAGTACCATCCTATCATTCTGAACCCGTTTGCTTTCATTCAGGACAGCCCATACCACTAACAGTGTCAACGGCACTAATACATTGTAATAACACTGTAATTGCCTTCCTGATTGGATGTTTTGAACCTTACTGACCCACTGATGTCCTCTTAAATGGGAATGGAGCTCCAGTGCCAGCGTCAGGGTCCCCCCCCCCCCCCAAACCTTTTCTCACCCCTGGGCTTTGGTCCTTTGATTACAGAGGGTTGTTGTATGGAGACTGTGTGACCATGCCAGGCTGATCAAAATTCTGCTTTGGTCCTGGCATTGTTTATTGGCAGTCGCCGGTTGTTTGGATATGCCCAGCCGTGTGTATGTGTGTCTGTGCTCTAAATGCCCTCTCATTAACCAGGCCTTTACTGGCTGGATTAGAAAAGGCCTGTCATAGCACATAGCTGTTTATCGTTAATATTGATTGGCTGATTTGCTTTTAAGTGGCTCTGCTATTTTGTATGTGTGTGAGTGCCTATGTGTACTGTGTATGTTTATCTGTGTTGAATAAGCATCTGTTTTTAGAGATGAGAGGGGGAGAGAAGCTGAGGGTCAGTGGGTATGAACTGTATGTTGACTGTCTCCCCCTGGGGAATGGAGAAGTGCTCTGGGGCATTGGCCACTTTGCTCATTAGTCTAATGCCCTATGTCCTCCCCACTACATTCCTCTCATGGAAGTCAATAGCCTGAAGCAGAGCCTAGCCATGCAGAACTACTGCTGAAGGCCCACTGGCTCTATTCAGCTCCCTTTTTCTGCCTCTGATCAAGTCTACTGTTGTTTAAATAGTTAAATAGTAATATGAGTTCTCATCATTCTCTTTAAAGATTGAAGATGAATCACTGCAACCTTACGTTACTTCAGCCTTTTGTAAACGACAAAAGATTTTTTACTCATTTTCCACTGTCGACTTGAAGAAAGCAGAAACATGGAGTGGTTTTTAGTAAGTCATTTCCCTCTAGCTGAACGCAGGGCAGAGGATGTTAATCCTAGTGTTGGTGGAGTCAGGGGTCCATGAAATAAAGGGTAGAGAAGGAGGAGTGTACTGGAGTCAGTGGAACGCTCTCATTGTGTTGATCCCCCCTCTTTGAAAAGCCCAGGAGGTCCAGAGAGAGTTGTCTCTCTGATACTCTGTAGGAACTTTGGAGAATGCTTCACTGGTTATCTGCAGAACCCCTACTGACAGACATATGGTAATATAGAAATGACTGAACAATCCCCTTGACCCACTCATATCTGTCTGTTCTGAGGCTGGAGTCTGCCATCTTTACAGCCAAAGTGATGAATAATGATATGGGCCCATGTAACCCCTTCTTTGTGCTCCTCCATTTTGTTTCTAGCTGTGCTCTGTCAGTTCAAGGGAGGAGGTGAGGGCCCTCGGAGTGTGGTGTCAGGAATATAACCTCACACTCAACGTCAACAAAACTAAGGAGATGATTGTGGACTTCAGGAAACAGCAGAGGGAGCACCCCCCTATCCACATCGATGGGACAGTAGTGGAGAGGGTAGTAAGTTTTAAGTTCCTCGGCGTACACATCACAGACAAACTAAATTGGTCCTCCCCACACAGACAGCATCGTGAAGAAGGCGCAGCAGCGCCTCTTCAACCTCAGGAGGCTGAAGAAATGTGGCTTGTCACCAAAAGCACTCACAAACTATTACAGATGCACAATCGAGAGCATCCTGTCGGGCTGTATCACCGCCTGGTACGGCAACTGCCCCGCCCACAACCGTAAGGCTCTCCAGAGGGTAGTGAGGTCTGCACAACGCATCACCGGGGGCAAACAACCTGCCCTCCAGGACACCTACACCCCCCCGATGTCACAGGAAGGCCATAAAGATCATCAAGGACAACAACCACCCGAGCCACTGCCTGTTCACCCCGCTATTATCCAGAAGGCGAGGTCAGCACAGGTGCATTAAAGCAGGGACCGAGAGACTGAAAAACAGCTTCTATCTCAAGGCCATCAGACTGTTAAACAGCCACCACTAACATTGAGTGGCTGCTGCCAACACACTGGCTCAACTCCAGCCACTTTAATAATGGGAATTGATGGAAATTGATGTAAAATATATCACTAGCCATTTTCAACAATGCTACTTAATATAATGTTTACATACCCTACATTACTCAACTCATATGTATATGTATATACTGTACTCTATATCTACTGCATCTTTATGTAATGTATCACTAGCCACTTTAAACTATGCCACTTTGTTTACATACCCTACATTACACATCTCATATGTATATACTGTACTCGATACCATCTACTGCATCTTGCCTATCCCGTTCTGTACCATCACTCATTCATATATCTTTATGTACGTATTCTTTATCCCTTTACACTTGTGTGTATAAGGTAGTAGTTTTGGAATTGTTAAGTTAGATTACTTGTTAGATATTACTGCACTGTCGGAACTAGAAGCACAAGCACTTCGCTACACTCGCATTAACATCTGCTAACCATGTGTATGTGACAAATAACATTTGCTTTGATTTGATTTAGGTTCAGTCACTCGTAGCCCTCTAGGATTAGGCCTGGCCTCCTGTGTCGAAGCACCACCATCTTCCTCTCGACCCCTGGAGCTCTTATCTGCTGGAGGGGCAGAAAGACAGTCACAGCATATTTTGGGTTGTGGTGAATGGCAGAACGAGGACCTCCCACCTCCGGGGCGAAGGTAGCGGATGAGCGCAGTCACTGGGGTGCAGTGTAAGTGTCGACCCTCTGTCATGTAGAATGTGTGTGGGGCTGACACACCGACAAAATGCTAAGTGGACCGGGCAGGCGTGTGGAGGGAGAAGTAGAGGTGGTGGTGGGGGGGGGGGGGGGGGGGGGGAGTTCTGACCTGATCTCTGACAGCAGTGGGGTGATTATGTCTTTAAAGCCGGGTGTCTCCCTATGTCCTCCTCATGCGTCATTATGTCAAGGACCCCATGTCCTGTGTTGGGGAGGGTGGAGCGGGGTGAGGGAGATGAGGAATAGAGATAAACCCAGACACAGGGAGTCTTCTCATTGTAGCCCATGTGTGTTAGCCTTGCTACCCTGGTTGATGTAGCAATGATGCATATATGCATTCAGCTTGTGGTGTTTTGTGTTGATCTTAACAGTTAAAGACCCATAGAGAGAACAGATTTTCCATTGCTATGGTTTGTATACACATATGCCTCACCTACAACAAACAGGGAGTATGGACTCCTGTAAAAGAGGGTTAAAGATTTGCACTTAACATGTTCTTGAATGCTGTGGAAATGTCTCATTGAAAAATGTATCCTCCTTGTAAACAACATGTATGACTCATGGGTAGAGCTGGGACGATAACGACCTATACTAGAGAAATGTGAAGTTTGAAATGAAATAGGTTTGCTAATATGGGTGATTGTTAATGGGACAATTGATGGCTACAACCATCAAACTAGTAGTAGTAGTTTAAAGGATCATTTAAAAACAAATTGGTGCACATTAATGTTAAACTTATCGTTCTATTTATCGTTAATGCCTCAGGCAATTTATCGCAATATGGATTTTTGTCCATATTGCCCAGCTATACTCATTGGGTTTATGCAATTACCTGCTATCAATTAATCACAGGTATAGCCTATTCTTTTGCTTTTCATCAAAATAAAAATATCATGAGTTAGTCTATCCTCTTCAACAAGGACACTTCAGTTAATTGTCTTTAAAGTACATGGTTTCATTTCTTCATATTTCACCACCTACTACAATCTGTGGCACTTAACTCCAATCTGACAGCTCTGCAGCCACTGTGGAGTTCCTGGGAATATTTCCAAGGTTCTGATTGGCTGAGCTAAAAAGCGACACAGGTGCTACTCATTATGCAAGCAACCACCCTGCTATCATAAATGGGTGTATGAGGATAAACTTTCAGGAGAAGCTTTCCATTCAGATGAGCTACCGTTGTTTTGGCTGCCAATTATGTGGTTATAACTTGCACTCCAGTTTGACAAAAAAACAAACATTAATTTTTAAGCCTCCAAATATGCAAGGGGCATCTGCCTGCTTCTCATGATATCAGTGAGCTACAATAAAACATGGAGACGGGTAATTGCTTCATTTCACCTGTGTCATCATCAGTACTGATTCAGATTCATTGGCTTTTGAAATCATACTCGCCCGTTTTGACCAAGCAAAGAGTTTTTTGCATGAAGGTCAATGGGAGAGTGTTGAATTTGATAAACAAAAAAATGTAATGGCTTATTTTCTAGGTGTGACTTATTTGATTGAATAAAAGTTTCGTAATGATTTGGTTGTTATGAGTGTACTGATATAATTAGGATGCGTGACATCCTGACAACTTTGAGAAAAAACACTTTATATCGGAGTTGTGCCTGTTCACATGCATATCAGCCATCTCATTGGCTAGAAGGGTCCCACCTGATCTTGCTTCCCGGCCTTCCATCTTTGAAGACATTTCTTTCATTGTTAGAGCGGCCACATGAGTATCTGGTCAATACATTGGATAATCTGTGGCTTTGTCCAGTTTTGAGGTATACCTTCGGACACTCAAAAAAACTGTAGAATGTTTTTTTTGAAAATAGTCATGAAAATCAGTCAACTTTGTCATAGAGAATAGGCCTAGTGCAACCTTTTCTAGGTTCAACACTTTGAGGCAGTCACAGAAAAACAATCTATTATAGGATCTCTATGGGGTGATATCTAATATGCCTGTTCACTTCCAACTACTTTCTAATCAGGCATGTAAAGAGACGACTACATTCAAACTCTAATTATTCCGTTAAGCTACGACTTAAGAGACATCTGCAACACATAGGAAAAGGCTTTGTCAGCAGTTTGCCTTCTTGTACTTAAGATGTAGGAGAAAGCGTCACTGAGCCCTCATTCTTCTCTTTGTTTCAGCCTACTTTTGGTAAGGACATTATAAACATCATTGGATTGCACAGATTTAACTTGATTAACTGGGAGAAAACTGGGAGAAAAGGGCTGGGTTTCCACAAATAGAGCTGCATTGAGAATCTGTAATCCCCAGGAAACCATAGAACCATAGAACGAACCGACCGCTTGGAGATCATGACACTAATCACTCCACTGCATCTGGAATCTTCTAATTGCATGGTTCACATAAAATCATTTTTGGACAGTTGCTATGTGAAATCAGTGTGCCCTCTTGTTCTTCAGACGGTCCAAGAATAGATTGGACTCTAAGGTCACACCCATTTCTATTGTCTTTAATATGCAGTTAGTTTAATAATGCATTCCACACAACCTATATTTGACTCTGTTTGTTGCAATAGATGGTTACAGTGGGTATTCACTTAAAAAATGTAGCCTTTTAGTAACCCTGGATGAAATGTGTATGCATTTGGCATTGTGTATATTGCTGTCAAATTCCTCTAGTTTTTATGATTCTTTATAGCTTTTAAGGGATAGATCTAGGTCTACAGTAAAATGTGTGAAGCACATTGACTCATTCCAAGAGATACTGTGCACTTATTGAAACGCGCTGTACTGTCTATCATAAAACAGGCAGAAAAACCTTCAGCTCCCTGGGGACAATATAGTGTGTTCATGCGCTCATGTTGACATGTTTACACGTGCAGCAGTGTGTATGTGTGCACTTGCATAGTGTGAGTGCCCTGTCCAGGGCTTCTAAAAGCAGATCAAACGCTTTCACAGAGTACGCTCCAAATTGAGTGCTGGGCAGCAGTGTGGGACGCACTGGGTTGTGTGTGTGTGTGTGTGTGTGTGTGTCATTAGATCTATGGGCAGAACACTCGCCTGTCCTCAAATGTCAGCTTTCTTCTCTGGATCCGCTCCTCACCATGAATTTAAGCCATAGCCCTTCCCCTTCATTCTAGAGGGGGTTGTTATGCATGTGTGGCAGGGAGACTAAGTCTGTTTGATCTGACAAGCCTGCATTTAATTGACTAGGTTCGGGCTAGAGAGGGCAGAGAGAGAGAGAGATGGATTCCATCTTTGTCCCCCTATTCATCCTTGTGTTTTGAATAAAGTTAGGTACAAAGGCAGGTTGATAGACACATACATTGGGAGAAAAGTGGCATTTGCTGCTCAGAGCCTCAGAGGGACAGTGTCTGGGCCAGCAAGTAGCACAGGACAGGAGAGCACAGATGGAGACTGGACCTTCGAGGCAGCTAGCAGTACTCTCTGTAGACCTATGGGTACACATCTTAGCCAACTGTGGGTTCAGACTAAGAGCATACAAGGGAATGTGTGAAGTGGGAAAGTATTGTGTTCAGTTCAAAATGGGCAAATCCCAGTTGTCATAAGGACCTTAAAGTCACCCTTGCTTGCATGGTGTGGACTTGTCTCTCTCTCTTGTCTGGTATTAAAAAGCACCCTCAGGGCAGAGCCCCCACTACCACAACATGGAGAGCATTGTTAATAAGATGTTTTCCTCCAGAAAAAGTTATTAGAAAATACATTTGGTGAGCTTGGGCCTGTAAGGTTCTCTGCAAGAAGATGATTTTGAGATAATTGGCTTTAACGTTCCGAACCCTCATTGGTTTGAATGGTGTCATGTTTTTTTATATTGTATTCTTTGGAATGTAATAATGGGTTGGGATATTTAGAGCGTTGTTTCTGGAACTCGGTCCTGCCCCCCTCCCCCCTCCCCCCCTCCAACACTCGACTCAGCAAACTGGAAGCAGTCTATCACAGTGCCATCCATTTTGTCACCAAAACCCCATATACTACCCACCACTGCGACCTGTATGCTCTCGTTGGCTGGCCCTCGGTTCATATTCGTCGCCAAACCCACTGACTCCAGGTCATCTATAAGTCTTTGCTAGGTAAAGCCCTATCTTATCTCGGCTCACTGGTCACCAGAGCAGCACCTACCCATATTACACGCTCCAGCAGGTATATTTCAGCCAATTCCTCCTTTGGCCGCTTTTCCTTCCAGTTCTCTGCTGCCAATGACTGGAATGAATTTCAAAAATCACTGAAGCTGGAGACTCATATCTCCCTCACTAACTTTAAGCATCAGCTCATTGCACCTGTATATAAACTTTTCTATTGTGTTATTGACTCTACGTTTGTTTATATGTAACTCTGTTGTTGTTTATGTCGCACAACTTTGCTTTATCTTGGCCAGGTCGCAGTTGTAAGAGAGAACTTGTTCTCAACTGGCCTACCTGGTTAAATAAAGGTGAAATAAAAATTACGAATTGGTTATTTGAATCAGCTGTGTAGTGCTACGGCAAAAATGTAAACGTGCAGGAGTTTTTGAAACCCTGATTTTAAAATAATATATAGCTAGATAACATTGAACAGATCAAGGATATGTCAATAACTCATTTTTGACAAAAATGCTGCCTAATCCTTATAGCCCCAAACTCTTGATTTTAAGAGTACATACAGTATCAGTCAAACACACACCTACTCATCCAGGGTTTTTCTTTATTTTTTACCATTTTCTACATTGTAGAATAATAGTGAATACATCAAAACTATGAAATAACACATATGGAATCATGTAGTAAACAAAAAAAGTGTTAAAAAATCAAAATATATTTTATATTTCATACTCTTCAAAGTTGCCACCAAGGAACTTGAAACCCTCGACCCGCTCCACTACAGCCCCTGTCGATGTGAATGGGGCCATGTTCGGCCCTCCTATTCCTGTAGTACATGATCAGCTCATTTGTCTTGCTCACATTGAGGGAAAGGTTGTTGTCTTAGCACCACACTGCCAGGTCTCTGACTTCCTCCCTATAGGCTGTCTCATCGTTGTCGGTGATCAGGCTTACCACTGTTGTGTCATCAGCAAACTTAATGATGGTATTGGAGTCATGTTTGGCCACGCAGTCGTGGGTGAACAGGGAGTACAGGAGGAGACTAAGCACACACCCCTGAGGGGCCCTGTGTTGAGGATCAGTGTGGCATATGTGTTGTTGCCTAACCTTACCACCTGGGTGTGGCCTGTCAGGAAGTCCAGGATCCAGTTGCAGAGGGTGTTGTTTAGTCCCTGGGTCTTTAGCTTATTGATGAGCTTTGTGGGCACTATGGTGTTGAACACTGAGCTGTAGTCATGAACAGCATTCTCACATAGGTGTTCCTTTTGTCCAGGTGGGAAAGGGCAGAGTGGAGTGCGATTGAGATTGCGTGATCTGTTGGGGCAGTATGTGAATTGGAGTGGGTCTAGGGTTTCCGGGATGATGATGTTGATGTGAGCCATAACCAACCTTTCAAAGCACTTCATGACTACCGATTGTAAGTGCAACAGGGCGGTAGTCATTTAGGCAAGTTACCTTCCAAAGAAAGCGAACAAGGACTGGTGGTCTGCTTGAAACATGTAGGTATTACAGACTCCGTCAGGGAGTGGTTGAAAATGTCAGTGAAGACACTTGCCGGTTGTTTCCGCGCATTCTCTAAGTACACGTCCTGGTAGTGTTGACCTGTTTAAAAGTCTTGCTCACAATCGGAGTGCGTGATCATACACTCATCTAGAACAGCTGGTGCTCTCATGCATGCTTCAGTGTTGCTTGCCTCAAAGCGAGCATAAAAGGCATTTAGCTCGACTGGTAGGCTCATGTCACTGGGCAGCTCGTGGCTGGGTTTCCCTTTGTAGTCCGTAATAGTTTGCAAACCCTGCTACATCCAATGTGCATCAGAGCCGGTGTAGTAGGATTCAATGTTAGTCCTGTATTGATGGTTTGCCTGTTTGATGGTTAGTCTGAGGGCATAGCGGGATTTCTTATAAGCGTCTGGATTAGTGTCCCGCTCCTTTAAAGCGGCAGCTCTATCCTTTAGCTCGGTGTGGATGTTGCCTGTAATCCATGGCTTCTGGTTGGGATATGTACAGTACCAGACGCATCGACTCGTTCAAGGATTTTTCTTTATCTTTACTATTTTCTACATTGTAGAATAATTGTGAAGTCATCACAACTATGAAATAACACATATAGAATAATGTAGTAACCAAATAAATTGTTTAACAAGTCCAAATATATTTTAGATTCATTAAAGTAGCCACCCTTTGCCTTGACAAGCTTGGCACACTTGGCATTCTCTAACCAGCTTCACCTGGAATGCTTTTCCAACAATTGAGAAAGAGTTCCCGCATGTGCTGAGCACTTGTAGGCTGATTTTCCTTCACTCTGCGGTCCAACTTATCCCAAACCATCTCAATTGGGTTGAGGTTGGGTGATTGTGGAAGCCAGGTCATCTGATGCAGCACTCCATCACTCTCCTTGGTCAAATAGCCCTTACACAGCCTGGAGGTGTGTTTCGGGTCATTGTCCTGTGGAAAAACAAATGGTAGTCCCACTAAGCGCAAACCAGATGGGATGGCGTATCACTGCACAATGCTGTGGAGCCATGCTGGTTAAGTGTGACCTGAATTCTAAATAAATCTCTGATAGTGTCACCAGCAAAGAACCATCACACCTCCTCCGTGCTTCACAGTGAGAACAACACATGCAGAGATCATCCATTCACCTACTCTGCGTCACAAAGACACAGCGGTTACGGAACCAAAAATCTCACATTAACACTCATCAGACCAAAGGACATATTTCCACCGGTCATTTATTTGGGCTGCAATTTCTGAGGCTGGTACCTCTAATCTGAGGCTGGTATCTTCTGCAGCAGAGGTAACTCTGGGTCGTCCTTTCCTGTGGTGGTCCTTATGAGAGCCAGTTTCATAATAGCGCTTGATGGTTTTTGCGACTGCACAAAGTTCTTGACATGTTCCTGTTTGCCTGACCTTCATGTCTTAAATTAATGATGGACTATAGTTTCTCTTTGTTTATTTGAGCTTTTCTTGCCATAATATGGACTTTTACCAAATAGGGCTATCTTCTGTATTCCACCCCTGCCTTGTCACAACACAACTGATTAGCTGAAATGAATTAAGAAGGAAAAAAATGCCACAAATGAACTTTTAACAAGACACGCCTCCATTGCAGGTGACTACCTCATGAAGCTGGTTGAGAGAATGCCAAGAGTGTGCAATGCTGTCATCAAGGCAAAGGGTAGCCACTTTGAAGAATCTCAAATATTTTTGGTTACTACATGATTCCATAAGTGTTATTTAATTGTTTTGATGTCTTCGCTATTGTTCTACAATGTAGAAAATAGTAAAAATTAAGAAAAACCCTTGAAAAACTAGGTGTGTCCAAACTTTTGACTGGTACTGGTCACGGTGGGGACATCGTCAATGCACTTATTGAAGCCGGTGACTGTGGTGATATACTCCTCAATGCCATTGGATGAGCTCGCAAAATAGTCCTGTAGCGTAGCATCCGTGTCATCTGACCACTTCCGTATATAGCGAGTCACTAGTGCTTCCTGCTTTAGTTTTAGCTTGTAAGCAGGAATTAGGAGGATAGAATTTTAGTCAGATTTGGCAAATGGAGGGTCGGGGGAGAGCTTTGTATGCGTCTCGGTGTTTGAAGTAAAGGTGGTCTAGAGTTTTTTTCCCCTCTGGTTGCACAAAAGACATGCTGGTAGAAATGAGGTAAAACTGATTTAATTTTGCCTGCGTTAAAGTCCCCGGCCACTAGGAGTGCCGCTTCTGGATGAGCATTTTCTTGTCTGCCTATGGACTTATACAGCTCGTTGAGTGCGGTCTTAGTGCCAACATCAGTTTCTAGTGGTAAATATACTGCTATAAAAAATGTTGATGTAAACTCTCTTGGTAGATAGTGTGGTCTACAGCTTATCATGAAGTAAGGGCTGTTTTAATGTAATGGACATCCAGGGCTGTGTTACAGTAATGAACATCCAGGGCTGTGTTACTGTAATGGACATCCAGGGCTGTGTTACTGTAATGGACATCCAGGGCTGTGTTGCTGTAATGACATCCAGGGCTGTGTTGCTGTAATGACATCCAGGGCTGTGTTAGGTAATGGACATCTAGGGCTGTGGTAGGTAATGAACATCCAGGGTTGTGGTAGGTAATGGCCACACCGGGGCTGTGTTAGATAATGGACATCCAGGGCTGTGTTATTGTAATGAAGATTCAGGGCTGGGTTAGGTAATGGACACACCAGGGCTGGATTAGGTAATGGACATACAGGGCTGTGTTATTGTAATGAAGATTCAGGGCTGGGTTAGGTAATGGACACACCAGGGCTGTGTTAGATAATGGACATACAGGGCTGTGTTATTGTAATGAAGATTCAGGGCTGGGTTAGGTAATGGACATCCAGGGTTGTACTGTAATGGACATCTAGGGCTGTGGTAGGTAATGGACACACCAGGGCTGTGTTAGATAATGGACATACAGGGCTGTGTTATTGTAATGAAGATTCAGGGCTGGGTTAGGTAATGGACATCCAGGGCTGGATTAGGTAATGGACATCCAGGGCTGTGTTTTATTGTTTGGGGGGGGGCTGTGTTAAGTAAAGGACCTCCAGAGCTGTGGTAGGTAATGGACATCCATATTGTGAACATGCCAAAGCTGTTCCTTCCTTGTTTTCCCTTATCACTGACCTGAAAGATGTCATCTAGTGAAACCGCAGAGTGATCTGGAGAAGTTGGTATAAAATCAAGGCAGATGTGTCTGGCTGTAGCTGGGAGCGTGAGGATGGTCCCAGCAGCATGTCTTATTGCTGCTGTAGCCTCGCACAATTAGCCAGGAGGACTGCAGACGTACTTAGCCAATTAGAGCAGAGCTGGTGCACTTGTCACAAAATCAATGCCGATCTGTCCGCTAATGTGGGAGGCAGCCATGCCTGAGTACAACAGCAGCATCACTGGGAGAGGTGAGTAGAGGAGAAGGAAGAGAGAGAAGAGCCAGTGTTCTACTTCGACACCATTTTGTCACTTAGCTAGGTTGAAGATACCAGCATAGCTAGCGACCGCCTATCATCAAAAACAAACGTCATTACCATCACAATAAACTTAAACAGGAGGCAACAGTCATATAATAAATATACAGTGCCTTCAGAAAGTATTCATACCTCTTGACTTTTTCCAAATTTTGTTGTGTTAGACTGAATTTAAAATTGATTACATTGATATATTGTGTCACTGGCCTACCCACAATACCACATAATGTCAAAGTGGAATTCATTTTTTTATGTTTACAAATTAATTTTAAAAAATTAAGTCAGTGGAGTTTAATGGCTGTGACAGGAGAAAGCTGAGGATGGATCAACAACATTGTAGTTATTCCACAATACTAATCTAAATGACAGAGTGAAAAGAAGGAAGCCTGTACAGAATAAAAATATTCCAGAACATGCATCCTGTTTGCAATAAATGGCACTAAAGTAAAAAATAGATAAAAATGTGTCAAAGAAATTAACTTTATGTCGTAAATAGAAAATTCTAGAGGAAAACCTGGTTGTCTGCTTTCCAACAGACACTGGGAGACAAATTCACCTTTCAGCAGGACAATAACCTAAAACACAAGGCCAAATATACACTGGAGTTGCTTAGCAAGACGACATTGAATGTTCCTGAGTGGCCTAGTTATAGTTCTGACTTGAAAATCTATTGCAAGACTTGAAAATGGCTGTCTAGCAATGATCAACAACCAACTTGACAGTGCTTGAAGAATTCTAAAAATAATCATGTGCAAATATTGTGTGATCCAGGTGTGCAAAGCTCTTAGACTTACCCGGAAAGACTTACGGCTGTAATCGCTGCAAAAGGTGATTCTAACATGTGTTTACTCGTGTGTGAATACTTACAGTAGCATGAAAAAGTGTGTGAACCCTTTGGAATTACCTGGATTTCTGAATAAATTGGTCATCAAATTTGATCTGATCTTCATGTACATGTAAGTCACAACAATATACACACATAGTGTACTTAAACTAATAACACAAATTATTGTATTTTTCTTGTCTATATTGAATACATCATTTAAACATTCACAGTGTAGGTTGGAAAATGTATGTGAACCCCTAGGCTAATGACTTCTCCAAAAGCTAATTGGAGTCAGAAGTCTGCTAACCTGGAGTCCAATCAATGAGATGAGATTGGAGATGTTGGTTAGAGCTGCATTGCCCTATAAAAACCACTCACAAAATTTGAGTTTGCTATTCACAAGAAGCATTGCCTGATGTGAACCATGCCTCAAACAAAAGAGATCTCAGAAGATCTAAGATTAAGAATTGTTGACTTGCATAAAGCTGGAAAGTGTTACAAAAGTATCTCTAAAAACCTTGATGTTCATCAGTCCACGGTAAGACAAATTGTCTATAAATGGAGAAAGTTCATCACTGTTCCTACTCTCCCTAGGAGTGGCCGTCCTGCAAAGATGACTGCAAGAGCACAGCACGGAATGCTCAATGAGCTTAAGAAGAATCCCAGAGTGTCAGCTAAAGACTTACAGAAATCTCTGGAACATGCTAACATCTCTGTTGACGAGTCGATACGTAAAACACTAAACAAGAATGGTGTTCATGGGAGGACACCACGGAAGAAGCCACTGCTGTCCAAAAAAACATTGCTGTACATCGGAAATTTGCAAAGTGCACCTGGATGTTCCACAGCACTACTGGCAAAATATTCTGTGGACAGATGAAACTACAGTTGAGTTGTTTGGAGGGAACACACAACACTATGTGTGGAGGAAAAAAAGGCACAGCACACCAACATCAAAACCTCATCCCAACTTTAAAGTATGGTGGAGTGAGCATCATGGTTTGGGGCTGCATTGCTGCCTCAGGGCCTGGACAGCTTGCTATCATTGACGGAAAAATGAATTCCCAAGTTTATCAAGACATTTTGCAGAAGAATGTTTGGCTATCTGTCCTCCAATTGAAGCTCAACAGAAGTTGGGTGGTGCAACAGGACAACGACCCAAAACACAGAAGTAAATCAACAACAGAATGTCTTCAACAGAAGAAAATACACCTTCTGGAGTGGCCCAGTCAGAGTCCTGACCTCAACCCGATTGAGATGTTGTGGCATGACCTCAAGAGAGCAGTTCACACCAGACATCCCAAGAATATTGCTGAACCGAAACTGTTTTGTAAAGAGGAATGGTCCAAAATTCCTCCTGACCGCTGTGCAGGTCTGATCCGCAACTACAGAAAACATTTGGTTGAGGTTATTGCTGCCAAAGGCGGGTCAACCAGTTATTAAATCCAAGGGTTCACATACTTTTCCCACTCTGTACTCTGAATGTTTACACGGTGTGTTCAATAAAGACATGAAAACATATCATTATTTGTGTGTTATTAGTTTAAACAGACTGTGTTTCTCTGTTGTGACCAAGATGAAGCACAGATCAAGTTTGATGACCAATTTATGCAGAAATCCAGGTCATTCCAAAGGGATCACATACTTTTTCTTTCCACTGTATGTACATTTGATATTTCTATATTTATATATACATTTGCAAAAAGTCTAAAAGCATGTTTTCACTTTGTCATTATGTGTGTAGATGGGTGAATTCAGGCTGTAACACAACAACATGTGGAATACGTCAAGGGGTTTGAATACTTTCTGAAAACACTGTAATTGGCTTAACAGGCAATGTGTAACATTTAACATTACTATTAAAACAGTACTCACTTAGGAATGGGCAATTGTTTACAAGTTGCTAGCTATCCCATAAAGCCATCACTGAAAACCACATTTTCATCTTCTTCTGTGTTTTGGTAACTTCCTGTTCTTCGACACATTGAAGATGACGCAAAGTTAGTAAAATGTCAAAGTATGTGTTTTCAACCGCAAGGGGGCATTGCGTTTTCACTCAGTTGTGGATGTCTCCATTGAAATGCATAACATCCGGCGCAACATAATGGAGTGGTTATGGGTAATGTGAATGAGGCTTAAGGTGATACAGTGCGGTGTCCTGGCAAAACAAATAGTGGGGGTACGCCGTACCAGTAAAACATTAACCTATCACAATAATGAAACAAAATGTCAAGAAAACTGAAGGCTTTTACACCACTATTTATCATGACCACACGTCAGAGACATGAAAACTGTAGGCTATTAAACCACTATTTATCATTACCACACGTCAGAGATATGAAAACTGTGCTAATGGACTTGAAAACGGGTGGTATAGCCTATGCTCCAAAATGCAATGTGGTTCGAAAAGAGCACAGACATTTTGTCAAGGCAGAGATGAGTGACCGACACTGAAATATGCAGTGGATGCATAGTTTCTGTCCTAATGACAATCGCCAAATGCCATTATACTTTTTAGTGTTTTGTGTAAATTATGTCTCTTTCCATTCCCCACTGTTTGGAGGCTTGAAATATGTTGTGAGTAGATGAATGTGCATTGGTAGCCTAGTAAAGGAGACTTTTGAAGTGATTGTTTGACAAACATGACTGGTTGTGTTTATGCCACAGTAAAAGGCAATACATTTTAAAAGTTAAATGACAAGTCTTTATGACCAGGCCCACAGATATCCTACAGAATTAGTAGGGATTCTGTATATCATTCTATGACTAGGCCCACAGAGATCCTACTGAATTAGTAGGGATTCTACATTCTATGACTAGGCCCACAGAGATCCTACTGAATGAGTAGGGATTCTACATTCTATGACTAGGCCCACAGATATCCTACTGAATTAGGGATTCTACATTCTATGACTAGGCCCACAGAGATCCTACTGAATTAGTAGGGATTCTACATTCTATGACCAGGCCCACAGAGATCCTACCTGAATAAGTAGGGATTCTACATTCTATGACCAGGCCCACAGAGATCCTACCTGAATGAGTAGGGATTCTACGTTCTATGACCAGGCCCACAGAGATCCTACCTGAATGAGTAGGGATTCTACGTTCTATGATTAGGCAAGCGCATGCACACGTAGGAGGTCCTGTACCGGGAAGAAATGAAATCTACTTTCACCCCGGATTATATGTTTTGGTATGGGTACATAAGACAGAAGGAGGGAGGTTGGTTGAGACAGGTATAATGGGAATGTCTAACAACCCAAAGAACAGCTTTAGCATTTTAGCTAAATAGCAACTTTGCAATGACTTACTACTTTTTAGCTAGATAGAATGTTAGTGAACCCGTTCCCTTACCATAACCTAGCTAACATTAGCTACAACAAATTGGATATATATTTTTTAAACTTTATTTAATTAGGCAAGTCAGTTAAGAACAAATTCTTATTTACTATGACGGACTACCGGGGAACAGTGGGTTAACTGCCTTGTTCAGGGCCAGAACGACAGATTTATACCTTGTCAGCTCTGGGATTCGATTCAGCAACCTTTCGGTAACTGGCCCAACACTCTAACCACTAGGCTACCTGCCGCTCGTAACATATCATAATTATTGTAAATTTGTAACATATTGTACAAATTGCAATTATTAACATATCATATAAATTGTAATGTGTTACATATCGTATGAAATGGATTATGGACTTCCACAAATGAATACATACCATATGAAACGTAACACATCATATCATACTAATAGTGCCACAGATTTACGTTTACTATAGTAGTACAGGTTGGTCTTAGAGACCTGGCACACAGGGCTATTACAGTACCTGGGTGAGATGAGGCTATTGTTCCTTCTGAAGGGACAACCTATTCCTCTAGTGGAACACATTGGCCTTTCAGCAGGACAATCAAATGAGTGTGAATTCTCCGTCCAAGGAGAGGCTATGTGCAGGATCTTGGGGCAGAGTACTAGGGTTATCTGTTCTCTAGCACAACATGATGTAAACCCATATGCCACTCAGAGGAAAATGCCATGCTCCTCTCTTTAACCTCCTTGGGTCTACTGGCTCTCCTGTATATACTGTAACAGTATATAAACAAAGCACAGCAAGGATGATCTTTATATTTTCCTCTGGGTCATCTAGTGGAATATGATGAAGAATTTGCTCACAACCAATTATTTTGGCAAGCCATTATTTTCGTTAATGCTGTTTACTCTTGAGATGTGTTTTTTCATCCAACCTCACCAACTGTTCCCCTCTATCCCAGTTTGCAAATCTATTCTGAGGAATCGGTTTTAAACCATAAAACAGACTGTTTGGATTATTGGGTGTGGGAGGAAAACCTGTTTGGTTATGCCAGGAAGTGTGTGTGTGTGTGTGTGTTTGTGTGTGTGCATGCGTGCGCGTGCGCTCGTTCGTGCGCATTCATGTGCATGCGTAGTGCACTGTGCGTGTGCGCGTGTGTGCGTGCGCTAGTTCATTTGTGTGCATGCGTAGTACGTGTGTGTGTGTGTGTGTGTCTCAAATACACAGAGGTTAAATATCCCACATGTAAAATGTGTTTGTAAGTACATGTATATAAATAAATACTAGAGCAACAATACATTTTACATTTACAAATTCTATTTGATTGCGGTTGGTCGATGATAAGCATGCAGCATCAGGGTATTGATTGGGGAAACGTTGAAGACTGGCAGCTGTTGTTGAAGTGTATGGATAGAGTGTATGGAGGGATAATTAGACACTACCGGCTAGCCCAGTAATTACACACATCAGCTGTAACTCAGACTGCAGCTCATTGCATTTCAAATAGTGATGGCGTGCCATGCTCTCCACACCACATTATATTGGATCCAGGTGTGAGTCCCAAATGGCACCCTATCCCCTATATAATGTACTACTTTTAACCAGAACCCTATTAGCTTTGGTCAAAAGTAGTGGACTATACAGGGAATAGGGTGCGACGTTGGATGTATCCCAGAAAGCTCCTGTTTAGTAAGTCCCCCCCTCCCCTCTCCTCTGAGCCTGAGGATTACGTGGGGTTGAAGGTGTCTGTCGCTGCGAGTGGGAAAATCATTTGTAGGATCACCAGGTTCCTTTCTCTCCATGACCCCAACGATGTCTGTCTGCCTGTCTGCCTGCCTGTCTGCCTGTCTGCCTGCATGTCTGTCTGCCTGCCTTGGCATGATTAAATATGGATCTGGGGCCAGAGTTTCACAGCAGCACTTCAGAGAAGAGGAAAAACACACTGCACTGAATAAGGAAGGCCTCTGCTCGGATGATATATAGAATAACCATGAAAATATTGTCATATTGCTTCTCTGAGAGCAGGGCTTTGGTGTATTGAAGACAAAGACTTTTGAATCTGGTTTGACCTGACGAAGATCATCTTATTGTCATCAAAGGTGGTAATTTGGAGTATACAGTATGCTAATCTTGTTTTCTTTCCAGACAAACCTGGCCGCATTCAAGGTTCTGTTCTGTGCAAAAAAGATGGCCATGGGTCAAACAGTACTGTATGTTTATTGTACCTTTATTTAACTAGGCAAGTCAGTTAAGAACAAATTCTTTTTTTCAATGATGGCCTAGGAATGGTGGGTTAACTGCCTTGTTCAGGAGCAGAACGACAGACTTTTACCTTGTCAGCTCGGGGATTCAATCTTGCAACCTTTCGGTTACTTGTCCAACGCTCTAACCACTAAGCTACCTGCTGTATGTGAAGTGCAAGAAGGAGAGGTATGTGATTAAAGGCAGAGAAAGTAAAATGGTGTTGCTTGTGGAGAGCAGGAGTGTGTTGTTTGTCTGTCAGGTCGAAATGTAGGGGGATTCATCGGAGTGGAGAAAGTTCTGTGTGTGTCATTAGTCCCTTGTCTGGGTCCTGCACCCCAGCAGAGTGATGGGCCCCGGGGCTGTGCAGTCACAGAAAGGACTGCTGTTTTCTTCCACCACTCTCGAATTGATCATACAGTTGAAATCAGAAGTTTACATACAGTTACGTTGGGATTCATTAAAACTCATTTTTCAACCCCTCCACAAATGTATTGTTAACAAACTATAGTTTTGACAAGTCGGTTAGGATGTCTACTTTGTGCAGCATGATTTGTAAGTAATTTTTCCAACAAATGTTTACAGACAGATTATTTCACTTATAATTCACTGTATCACAAATCTAGTGGGTCAGAAGCTTACATACACTAAGTTGACTGTGCCTTTAAACAGCTTAGAAAAGTCCAGAAAATTATGTCATGGCTTTAAAAACCTCTGATAGGCTAATTGACATAATTTGAGTCAATTGGAGGTGTACCTGTGGATGTATTTCAAAGCCTACCTTCAAATTCAGTGCCTTTTTGCTCATGGGAAAATCAAAAGAAATCAGCCAAGACGAGAAAAAAATTTGTAGACCTCCACAAGTCTGGTTCATCCTTGGGAGCAATTGCCAAATGCCTGAAGGTACCACATTCATCTGTAAAAGCAATAGTACGCAAGTATAACACCATGGGACCATGCAGACATCATACCACTCAGGGAGGAGACGCCTTCTGTCTCCTAGAGATGAACGTACTTTGGTGTGAAAAGTGCAAATCAATCCCAGAACAACAGCAAAGGACCCTGTGAAGATGCTGGAGGAAACAGGTATCTATATCCACAGTAAAACGAGTCCTATATCGACATAATCTGAAAGGCCGCTCAGCAAGGAAGAAGCCACTGCTCCAAAACCGCCATAAAACAAGCCAGACTACGGTTTGCAACTGCACATGGGGACAAAGATTATACTTTTTGGAGAAATGTCCTCGGGTCTGATGAAACAAAAATGTAACCGTTTGGCCATAATGACCATCGTTATGTTTGGAGGAAAAAGGTGGAGGCTTGCAAGCTGAAGAGCACCATCCTAACCGAGAAGCACGGGGGTGGCAGCATCATGTTGTGGGTGTGCTTTGCTGCAGGAGGGACTGGTGCACTTCACAAAATAGATGGCATCATGAGGTAGGAAAATTATATGGATATATTGAAGCAACATCTCAAGACATCAGTCAGGAAGTTAATGCTTGGGTCTTCCAAATGGACAATAACGCCAAGCATACTTCCGAAGTTGTGGCAAAATGGCTTAAGGACAACAAAGTCAAGGTATTGGAGTCGCCATCACAAAGCCCTGACCTCAATCCCATAGAACATTTGTGAGCAAAACTGAAAAAGCGTGTGCGAGCGAGGCCTAAAAACCTTACTCAGATACTACAGCTCTGTCAGGAGAAAATGGGCCAAAATTCACCCTACTTATTGTGGGAAGCTTGTGGAAGGCTACCCGAAACATTGGACCCAAGTTAAACAATTGAAAGGCACTGCTACCAAATACTAATTGTGTGTATGTAAACTTCTGACCCACTGGGAATGTGATGAAAGAAATAAAAACTGAAATAAATTATTCTCTCTACTATTATTCTGAAATGTAACATTCTTAAAATAAAGTGGTGATCCTAACTGACCTAAGACAAGGAATGTTTACTCTGATTAAATGTCAAGAATTGTGAAAACCTGAGTTTAAATGTATTTGGCTGAGGTGTATGTAAACTTCCGACTTAAACTGTAGGTGTTAATTGAGCAGATGTTAGCCTCTCTTGGGTGGGGGGCAGTATTTTCACGTCCGGATGAAAAGCGTAAACTGCCTGTTATGCCTGTTATTCAGGCCCAGAAGCTAGGATATGCATATAATTGGTAGATGTGGGTAGAAAACACTATATAGTTTCTAAAACTGTTCAAATAATGTCTGTGAGTATAACAGAACTGATATGGCAGGCGAAACCCCGAGGACAAACCCCCCCCCCCCCCCCTCCCCCCAAGATAATTTCAGCCTACCACTATTTTCAATGGCTGTCACTTTTATTATAAGGCGAAGTCCTCCCAGATTGCAGTATCTTGGGCTTCCACTAGATGTCAACAGTCTTTAGAAAGAGTTTCAGGCTGGTTTTTGGAACAATGAGCCAGAAATTGTAGTTTTTCTAAGTGGCTCTCATTTTGGCTGTAGTGTTTCCAAGCACATGAATGAGAGCGCGTTCTTTGGTATTTTTCTCCGGTAAAGACAATAACGATTCTCTCTCTTAAATTTTAGCATGTACTTACGTATTAGGGTACCTAAGGTTTGATTATAAATGTTGTTTGACTTGTTTGGAAAAGTTTATTAGTAACGTTTGGGATTAATTTTGTATGCATTTTGATGGAGGGAAACTGGGTGGATATTGACTGAAGCGCGACAGCTAAACTGAGATTTTATGGATATAAAGAAGGACATTTAAGGACAGGTAAGGAAGGCATTTATTATATGGCTATTTCTGATTTTCGTGTCGCATATGCCTGTTATCCTCAGATAATCGCATTGTGTGCTTTCGCCGTAAAGCCTTTTTGAAATCTGAAATTAACAAGAAGTTAAGCTTTATTTTGATGTATTACACTTGTGATTTTATGAAAGTTTAATATTTATAATTCTGTACTTTGAATTTCGCGCACTGCAATTTCACCGGATGTTGGCCAGGTGGGACGCTACCGTCCCACCTGCCCATAACAAGTTTGACTGCTTCAATGGGACTGTCTGTCCAGGAGGGAGTAGAGGGAGATGCTGTCATCTTTAAAGGGGAAATCTGCAATTGCTACATTGATTTTTGGACTAAATGATATACAAGTGAATTCAGAAAGTATTCAGACCCCCTGACTTTCACCACATTTTGTTACGTTACAGCCTTAATCTAAAAAGGTTTAAATTTGTATTTCCCTCTTCACACAATACCCCATAATAACGAAGCAAAAACTGTTTTTTTAGAAATGTTTGCAAAAAAACCAGAAATATCACATTTACATAATTATTCAGACCCTTCGCTATGAAACTCGAAATTAAGATCAGGTGCATCCTTTTTCCATTGATCGTCCTTGAGATGCTTCTACAACTTGGAGTTCAATTGATTGGACATTTGGAAAGGCACACACCTGTCTATATAAGGTTCCACTCTCAATCTATATAAGGTTGACAGTGCACGTCACAGCAAAAACCAAACCATGAGTTCGAAGGAATTGTCCGTAGAGCTCCGAGACAGGATTGTATCAAGGCACTGATCTGGGGAAGGGAACCAAAATAACGAAAATTGACAAATACGCTGATTCGGTGAGCGAGTTCATTAGAAAGTACATTGACGATGTCGTACCTTTAGCAACGATTAAAACATTCCCAAACCAGAAACCATGGATTGATGGCAGCATTCGCGTGAAACTGAAAGTGCGAACCACTGCTTTTAACCAGGGCAAGGTGACCGGAAACATGACCGAATACAAACAGTGTAGATATTCCCTCTGCAAGGCAATCAAACATGCTAAGAGTCAGTATAGAGACAAAGTAGAGTCGCAATTCAACGGCTCAGACACAAGAGGAATGTGGCAGGGTCTGCAGTCAATCACGGATTACAAAAAGAAAACCAGCCCTGTCACGGACCAGGATGTCTTGCTCCCAGACAGACTAAATAACTTTTTTGCCCGCTTTGAGGACAATACAGTGCCACTGACACGGCCCGGACTGCAATAGCATTGAATAGTCCCCGCAATATGCAAACTTTTCAGGGAAGTCAGGAACCAATACACGCAGTCAGTCAGGAAAGCAAAGGCCAGCTTCTTCAGGTAGAAATTTTCATCCTGTAGCTCTAACTCTAAAAAGTTCTGGGACACTGTAAAGTCCATGGAGAACAAGAGCACCTCCTCCCAGCTGCCCACTGTACTGAGGCTAGGTAACACGGTCACCACCGATAAATCCATGATTATCGAAAACTTCAACAAGCATTTCTCAACGGCTGGCCATGTCTTCCTCCTAGCTACTCCAACCTCTGCCAACAGCTCCGCCTTCCCCGCAGCTACTCGCCCAAGCCTCTCCAGGTTCTCCTTTACCGAAATCCAGATAGCAGATGTTCTGAAAGAGCTGCAAAACCTGGACCCGTACAAATCAGCTGGGCTTGACAATCTGGACCCTCTATTTCTGAAACTATCCGCCGTCGCAACCCCTATTACCAGCCTGTTCTCTCTTTCATATCGTCTGAGATCCCCAAGGATTGGAAAGCTGCCGCAGTCATCCCCCTCTTCAAAGGGGAGACACCCTGGACCCAAACTGTTACAGACCTATATCCATCCTGCCCTGCCTATCTAAGGTCTTCGAAAGCCAAGTCAACAAACAGGTCACTGACCATCTCGAATCCCACCGTACCTTCTCCGCTGTGCAATCTGGTTTCCGAGCCGGTCACGGGGGCACCTCAGCCACGCTCAAGGTACTAAACGATATTATAACCGCCATCGATAAAAGAGTACTCTTCATCGACCTTGCCATGGCTTTCGACTCTGTCAATCACCATATTCTTATCGGCAGACTCAGTAGCCTCTGTTTTTCTGATGACTGCCTTGCCTGGTTCACCAACTACTTTGCAGACAGAGTTCAGTGTGTCAAATCGGAGGGCATGCTGTCCGGTCCTCTGGCAGTCTCTATGGGGGTGCCACAGGGTTCAATTTTCCGGCCGACTCTTTTCTCTGTATATATCAATGATGTTGCTCTTGCTGCGGGCAATTCCCTGATCCACCTCTACGCAGACGACACCATTCTGTATACTTCCGGCCCGTCCTTGGACACTGTGCTATCTAACCTCCAAACAAGCTTCAATGCCATACAACACTCCTTCCATGGCCTCCAACTGCTCTTAAACGCTAGTAAAACCAAATGCATGCTTTTCAACCGTTCGCTGCCTGCACCCACACGCCCGACTAGCATCACCACCCTGGATGGTTCTGACCTAGAATATGTGGACATCTATAAGTACCTAGGTGTCTGGCTAGACTGTAAACTATCCTTCCAGACTCATATCAAACATCTCCAATCTAAAATCAAATCTAGAGTCGGCTTTCTATTCCGCAACAAAGCCTCCTTCAATCACGTCGCCAAAGTTACCCTATTAAAACTGACTATCCTACTGATCCTCGACTTTGGCAATGTCATCTACAAAATAGCTTCCAATACTCTACTCAGCAAACTGGATGCAGTTTATCACAGTGCCATCCATTTTGTTACTAAAGCACCTTATACCACCCACCACTGCGACCTGTATGCTCTAGTCGGCTGGCCCTCGCTACATATTCGTCGCCAGACCCACTGGCTCCAGGTCATCTACAAGTCCATGCTAGGTAAAGGTCCGCCTTATCTCAGTTCACTGGTCACGATGGCAACACCCACCCGTAGCACGCGCTCCAGCAGGTGTATCTCACTGATCATCCCTAAAGCCAACACCTCATTTGGCCGCCTTTTGTTCCAGTTCTCTGCTGCCTGTGACTGGAACGAATTGCAAAAATAGCTGAAGTTGGAGACTTTTATCTCTCTCACCAACTTCAAACAACTGCTATCTGAGCAGCTAACCGATCGCTGCAGCTGTACATAGTCTATCGGTAAATAGCCCACCCAATTTAACCTACGTCATCCCCATACTGTTTATATTTATTTACTTTTCTGCTCTTTTACACACCAATATCTCTACCTGTACATGACCATCTGATCATTTATCACTCCAGTGTTATCTGCAACATTGTAATTATTTGCCTACCTCCTCATGCCTTTTGCACACAATGTATATAGACTCTCTTTTTTTTCTACTGTGTTATTGACTTAATTAATTGTAATTGTTTACTCCATGTGTAACTGTGTTGTCTGTTCACACTGCTATGCTTTATCTTGGCCAGGTCGCAGTTGCAAATGAGAACTTGTTCTCAACTAGCCTACCTGGTTAAATAAAGGTGAAATAAAAAATAAATAAATAAAAATAAAACCCTGCGGACTCTCCTTCACTGCAGCCGACGTGAGTGAAACATTTAAACGTGTTAACCCTCGCAAGGCTGCAGGCCCAGACGGCATCCCCAGCCGCGTCCTCAGAGCATGCGCAGACCAGCTGGCGGGTGTTTTTACAGACATATTCAATCAATCCTTATGCCAGTCTTCTGTTCCCACATGCTTCAAGAGGGCCACCATTGTCCCTGTTCCCAAGAAAGCTAAGGTAACTGAGCTAAATGACTATCGCCCCGTAGCACTCACTTCCGTCATCATGAAGTGCTTTGAGAGACTAGTCAAGGACCATATCACCTCCACCCTACCTGACACCCTAGACCCACTCCAATTTGCTGACCGCCCAAATAGGTCCACAGACGACGCAATCGCAACCACACTGCACACTGCCCTAACCCATCTGGACAAGAAGAATACCTATGTGAGAATGCTGTTCATTGACTACAGCTCAGCATTTAACACCATAGTACCCTCCAAACTCATCACCAAGCTCGAGACCCTGAGTCTTGACCCCGCCCTGTGCAACTGGGTACTGGACTTCCTGACGGGCCGCCCCCAGGTGGTGAGGGTAGATAACAACATCTCCACCCCTTGGAGTATGGTGTCAGGAAAATAACCTCACATTCAACGTCAACAAAACAAAGGTGATGATTGTGGACTTCAGGAAACAGCAGAGGGAGCACCCCCCTATCCACATTGACAGGACAGTAGTGTAGAGGGTAGTAAGTTTTAAGTTCCTCGGCGTACACATCATGGACAAACTGAATTGGTCCACCCACACAGACAGCGTCGTGAAGAAGGCGCAGCAGCACCTCTTCAACCTCAGGAGGCTGAAGAAATTTGACTTGTCACCAAAAGCACTCACAAACTTCTACAGATGCACAATTGAGAGCATCCTGTCGGGCTGTATCACCGCTTGGTACGGAAACTGCTTCGCCCACAACCGTAAGGCTCTCCAGAGGGTAGTGAGGTCTGCACAACGCATCACCGGGGGCAAACTACCTGCCCTCCAGGACCCCTACACCACCCGATGTCACAGGAAGGCCATAAAGATCATCAAGGACAACAACCACCCGAGCCACTGCTTGTTCAACCCGCTATCATCCAGAAGGCGAGGTCAGTACAGGTGCATCAAAGCAGGGCCCAAGAGACTGAAAAACAGCTTCTCTCAAGGCCATCAGACTGTTAAACAGCCACTGCTAACATTGAGTGGCTGATGCCAACACTGACACAACTCCAGCCACTTTAATAATGGAAATTGATGGAAATTGATGTAAAAATATATCACTAGCCACTTTAAACAATGCTACTTAGTTAATATAATGTTTACATATCCTACATTACTAATCTCATATATATATATATACATATATATATATATATAGTACTCTATATCATCTACTGCATCTTTATGTAATACATGTATCACTAGCCACTTTAAAGTATGCCACTTTGTTTACATACCCTACATTACTCATCTCATATGTATATACTGTACTCGATACCATCTACTGCATCTTGCCTATGCCATTCTGTACCATCACTCATTCATATATCTTTATGTACGCCCAGCCAAACTGAGCAATCTGGGAAGAAGGGACCTTGGTCAGAGTGTCACGGCCTGACCGTAGAGATCTTTTTATTCTCTATGTTTGGTTGGTCAGGGTGTGACTCGGGTTGGAAACTCAATGTTCTTTGTTTCTATGTTTTGGCCGGGTATGGTTCTCACATTTTTGGGGGGAGGCACACGGGGAGGCACACGGGGAGGCACACGGGGAGGCACACGGGGAGGTTGGCTGAGCTAACTCCCCGTGCTCACTGTAGGGAGCGTGGTACTAGTCAGGCACCGTGTTATGTGGTGAAGCGCACGGTGTCTCCAGCGCGCGTTCACTGCCCGGTGCGCTACATTCCAGCTCCCCGCATTGGACGGGCTAGAGTGGGCATCCAGCCAGGACAGATGGCGACGGTCCCCAGTCCGGAGCCTCCGGCGACGAGCTGCAGTCCGGAGCCTCCGGGGGTGACGAGCTGCAGTCCGGAGCCTTCGGCGGCGGTCCCCAGTCCGGGGTCTGCGGCAGGGTTCCCAGTCCGGGGCCTGCGGCGATGGTCCTCAGTCCGGGGCCTGTGGCGAGGGTCCTCAGTCCGGGGCCTGTGGCGAGGGTCCTCAGTCCGGGGCCTGCGGAGAGGGTCCTCAGTCCGGGGCCTGCGGAGAGGGTCCTCAGTCCGGGGCCTGCGGTGAAGGTCCTCAGACCGGGGCCTGTGGCGAGGGTCCCCAGTCTGGGGCCTGTGGCGAGGGTCCCCAGTCCGGGGGCGGGGGCGATGGTCCCCGTACCAGAGGCGCCGCCAAAGTGGGGGAGCTAGAAGTGGAGCGGGGTCTGCGTCCCGCACAGGAGCCGCCACCAAAGTAGATGCCCACTCGGACCCTCCCCTACAGTGTCAGGTTTGCGGCCGGAGTCCGCACCTGACCGTAGAGATCTTTTTATTCTCTATGTTTGGTTGGTCAGGGTGTGGCTCGGGTGGGAAACTCTATGTTCTTTGTTTCTATGTTTTGGCAGGGTATGGTTCTCAATCAGGGACAGCTGTCTATCGTTGTCTCTGATTGGGAATCATACTTAGGCAGCCTTTTTCCTTTTTGTATTTGGGGTAGTTGTCTTTGTTAGTGGCATTATAGCCTAAGTAAGCTTGTTCTTTGTTTTGCTGGTGACATTTATCAAATAAAAGAAATGTACGCTCACCATGCTGCACCTTGGTCAGGTAATTTCCACAACGACAGCGATCGTGACACAGAGGTGACAAAGAACCCGATGGTCGATCTGTCAGAGCTCCAGAGTTCATCTGTAGAGTAGGGA
This sequence comes from Oncorhynchus mykiss, assembly GCF_013265735.2. Lineage (NCBI taxonomy): Eukaryota > Metazoa > Chordata > Actinopteri > Salmoniformes > Salmonidae > Oncorhynchus > Oncorhynchus mykiss. Next base: position 18,921,639 of record NC_048588.1, read on the forward strand.
GAACCTACCAGAAGGACAACCATCTCTGCAGTACTCCACCAATCAGGCCTTTATGGTAGAGTGGCCAGATGGAAGCAACTCCTCAGTAAAAGACATATGACTGCCCGCTTGGAGTTTGACAAAAGGCACCTAAAGGACTCTCAGACCATGAGAAACAAGATTATCTGGTCTGATGAAACCAAAATTGAACTCTTTGGCCAGAATGCCAAGCATCACGTCTGGAGGAAACCTGTCTCCATCCCTACCGGGAAACATGGTGGTGGCTGCATCATGCTGTGGGGATGTTTTTCAGTGACAGGGATTGGGAGACTAGTTAGGATTGAGGGAAAGATGAAATGTGCTAAGTATAGAGAGATCCTTGATGAAAACCTGCTCCAGAGCGCTCAGGACCTCAGACTGGGGTGAATGTTCTTTCAACAGGACAACGACCCTAAGCACACAGCCAAGACAATGCAGAAATGGCTTCGGGACAAGTCTCTGAATGTCCTTGAGAGGCCCAGCCAGAGCACCGACTTGAACCTGATTGAACATCTCCCCATCCAACCTGACAGCGCTTGAGAGGATCTGCAGAGTAGAATGGGAGAAACTCCCCAAATACAGGTGTGCCAAGCGTGTAACGTCATACCCAAGAAGACTCAAGGCTGTAATCACTTCAAAAGGTGCTTCAACAAAGTACTGAGTAACAGGTCTGAATACTTATGTACATTTAAACTTTGTTGTAATGGACTGTTGTCTGTAGATTGATGACGGGGAAAAAAAACAATTGAATACATTTTAGAATAAGGCTGTTACGTAACAAAATGTGGGAAAAGACAAGGGGTCTGAATACTTTCTGAATGCACTGTATACCCATTGACTCTTGAATTTTTTTATTTGATTTTTTAACTGTCGTACTACTACAGATGTCAAAATATATGCTGGTTTTACTCTGTTTTGTAAACAACATAAATGTTAACAAACACTGTACAGTGTCAGAACATGGTTACAAATATTATTTTGATATCATGGAGGGACAGTCCTGTTTCCATAGCTCTGTTTATGAATTTGACTGGTTACATTTCTCCATCCCCATTCTTCAGCTTTTTGCCAAAACAGTGGTGGGGTGCCCATTTTGTTATTGTTTCAACTGTGGGTTGGCCCTTTAAGAAACAATAATAAAGTCCCTCTGTAAATCACATTCCAGACAACGTAAACGCCAAGGTGCACTTTAACCGACAGCATTTTAGCCCAGGAAGGGGAAATATGATTTATGACACACAACTCCATCCTCTCAGAATACTACAAATAAGCTTTTCTACCAGTTACTGATTATGGGAATAGACAGCTGGGTTTAGCTTATTATTTTCAGCAATGCAGCAGAGCAAACCTAAATTAAGGTCAAACAGCAGAATTACTTCCCCTCCCTGCAGGTGGTGATGTGGCCTTGGGCTAGTCAGGTCCTAGCGTTTTAGTATGCCGCCTGGTTAGCATGGAGAGAGCTTGCTGAGGTATACCGCAGTTCTTAGGGCATTCTCACGCTAAATAAATAAACAGACTAAAAGGGCAGAGGAAATAAATGGGCTTATGCAGAAGTAGCTATTATTAGCTTTGTGATTGATTGGGGAGACAGGGACTCTGAGACAGAGTGAGAGGAGTGAGGGAGAGGAGTAGGGGAAGGTACAGTTGAAGTCGGAAGTTTACATACACCTCAGCCAAATACATTTAAGTTTTTCACAATTCTTGACATTTAATCAGAGTAAAAATTCCCTGTCTTAGGTCAGTTAGGATCACCACTTTATTTAAAGAATGTGAAATGTCAGAATAATAGTAGAGAGAATGATTTATTTCAGCATGTATTGCTTTCATCAGTGGCCAGTGGGTCAGAAGTGTACATACACTCAATTAGTATTTGGTAGCATTGCCTTTCAATTGTTTAACTTGGGTCCAACGTTTCGGGTAGCCTTCCACAAGCTCCCAAAATAAGTCAGGTGAATTTTGGCAAATTCAGAGCTTGTGTAACTGAGTCAGGTTTGTAGGCCTCCTTGCTCGCACACACTTTTTCAGTTCTGCCCACAAATTATCTATAGGATTGAGGTCAGGGCTTTATGATGGCCCATTTTCTCCTGACAGAGCTGTAGTATCTGAGTAAGGTTTTTAGGCCTCGCTCGCACACGCTTTTTCAGTTTTGCTCACAAATGTTCTATGGGATTGAGGTCAGGGCTTTGTGATGGCGACTCCAATACCTTGACTTTGTTGTCCTTAAGCCATTTTGCCACAACTTTGGAAGAATGCTTGGCGTCATTGTCCATTTGGAAGACCCAAGCATTAACTTCCTGACTGATGTCTTGAGATGTTGCTTCAATATATCCATATAATTTTCCTACCTCATGATGCCATCTATTTTGTGAAGTGCACCAGTCCCTCCTGCAGCAAAGCACCCCCACAACATGATGCTGCCAGCCACGGTTGGGATGGTGTTCTTCAGCTTGCAAGCCTCCCCCTTTTCCTCCAAACATAACGATGGTCATTATGTCCAAACAGAACTATTTTTGTTTCCTCAGACCAGAGGACATTTCTCCAAAAAGTATGATCTTTGTCCCCATGTGCAGTTGCAAACCGTAGTCTGGCTTGTTTTATGGTGGTTTTGGAGCAGTGGCTTCTTGCTGAGCGGCCTTTCAGGTTATGTCGATATAGGACTCATTTTACTGTGGATATAGATACTTTTGTACCTGTTTCCTCCAGCATCTTCACAAGGTCCTTTGCTGTTGTTCTGGATTGATTGGCACTTTTCACACCAAAGTACGTTCATCTCTAGGGGACAGAATGCGTCTCCTTCCTGAGCGGTATGATGGCTGCGTGGTCCCATGGTGTTTATACTTGCGTAATATTGTTTGTACAGATGAAGGTACCTTCAGCCGTTTGGAATTTGCTCCCAAGGATGAACCATACTTGTGGAGGTTTACCATTTTTTTCTGAGGTCTTGGCTGATTTCTTTGGATTTTCCCATGATGTCAAGCAAAGAGGCACTGAGTGTGAAGGTAGGCCTTGAAATACATCCACAGGTACACCTCCAATTGACTCAAATGATGTTGATTAGCCTATCAGAAGCTTCTAAAGCCATGCATTAATTTTCTGGACTTTTCTAAGCTGTTTAAAGGCAGAGTCATCTTAGTGCATGTAAACTTCTGACCTACCCGAATTGTGATACTCTGATAATCTGTCTGTTAACAATTGTTGGAAAAATGACTTGTGTCATGCACAAAGCAGATGTCCTAACCGATTTGCCAAAACTATAGTTTGTTATCAAGAAATTTGTGGAGTGGTTGAAAAACGAGTTTTAATGACTCCAACGTAAATGTATGTAAACTTCAGACTTCAACTGTAGCTAGCGCTAGCAGGTAATGTAGTTTTTGGTAACATTTCTTCTGTTATTATCATATCCCCCTGTGATACTCTTCTCCCCTCGGCTCCCTCTCTTTCTCATTCTCTTTTAGAATTTTCTAAATGCCTGCTTTTAATTAAACCCACGCAACGGTGACAGAGAGTCAATTAAAAGCTATGCAACAGACACAGATTGTCATCATAGACTATAATAATAATCTATATTTGGATCATTCCACTTCTTTTACTGTTTGTGGGGTTGCAAAGTTTCCAGTAATTTACCAACATTACTGGAATCTTCAGTAATTTTGATAATTAACAGAAAATCTATGGCAATCTATTGTAACTTTGGTCATTTATACTGTTATAACAAACCAAAAAATGTATTCATATATAGTATCAATTTATTATATGTTGGTCCATTTTGTCCATGAGTTTCTAGTAGATAGACCATATGGTTCAAGAGACAATAGCCTAATTAATTAAAAAGCATCTACTCAACAATGGCATTGTTTTCAATCAACTCTGCAACTCTTCCAACTTCTGACTGTGTTCACAACTGCCACCAGTTTGATGCCAAAACATTGACAACAAATACATATTCATAGTAAAATACATAAAAGTATAAAGGATAGTTCATGATGAAACCATCATACTGTAAGAAACACCAATGTTTTTCACTAAGTTGATGGTTAATATTTAGGTTAATGTTTTACAGCTTTTTAATATCACCTTATTTAACATTTCATATACTTTACTTGTGAAATAAGGCCACACAGAGGGCCAGAGATGATTACAGACAACTGTGATAATCTGAAGTACCCAAAAGGGCAACTAGATGTCTTGTGATAGATTACATAAAATCCTTTGAGGAGAGGAGGAGGAATATTTCAGATACTGTTTGAAGAGGTAAGGTTTTAGATGTTTTTGGGATCTCCAGACACGCAGAGATGCGTGTCGCCACCTGAGTGTCAGAAGGGAGGAAGGAAAAAAAGTAGTTGAGTGTCATCTGCATAAGAGAGACCATGTGAGGATATAACAGAGCCGAGTTAATTGGTATATAGAGAGAAGAGGATAGGGCCTAGAACGGAGCCCTGGGGGACACCAGTAGTGAGAGTACGTGGTGCAGAAACATATCCTCTCCGCGTCACCTGGTAGGAGCGGCCTCAGACGCTCAGCCCTGAGAGGGTGGAGAGGAGGATCTGATGGTTCACAGTGTCGAAGGAAGCGGAAAGATCTAGGAGGATGAGAACAGAGGAGAGAGAGTCGGCATTGGCAGTGTGGAGAGCCTCCGTGACACTGCAGGTGTGCAAAGCTCTTATAGAATTACCCAGAAAGACTCACAGCCGCAATCATTGCCAAAGGTGATGCTAACATGTATTGACTCAGGGGTGTGAATACTTGAGTAAATTAGATATTTCTGTATTCCATTTTCAATACTTGCTAACATGTCTAAAAACATGTTTTTATTTTGCCATTATGGGGTATTGTGTGTAGATGGGTTAGAAATAAACATATTTTTAATCAATTTTGAGTTCAGGCTGTAACACAACTAAATGTGGAAGAAGTCAATGGTTATGAAAACTTTCTGAAAGCACTGTATTCTAAGGCTATGAAATGAATCAACAAGCAGCTCTGTTCTATTCTGATGCATGAATAATAAATTAGTAAATCTCACACTGTGCTTTGGGAGTTTGTAGATGTTGTTTGTGCCATTCAGAGGGTGAATGGGCAAGACAAAATATTTAAGTGCCTTTGAACAGTGTATGGTAGTAGGTGCCAGGCGCAGCGGTTTGTGTCAAGAAGTGCAACGCTGCTGGATTTTTCATGCTCAACAGTTTCCGGTGTGAATCAAGAATGGTCCACCACTCAATATTAGGAAGTCTTGTTTAATGTTTTGTACATGCAGAGTTCCTCTGTCCAGTGTCTGTGTTCTTTTACCCATCTTAATCTTTTATTTATTTTTGGCCAGTCTGAGATATGGCTTTTTCTTTGCAACTCTGCCTAGAAGGCCAGCATCCCGGAGTCGCCTCTTCACTTTTGATGTTGAGACTGGTGTTTTGCGGGTACTATTTAATGATGCTGCCATTTGAGGACTTTTGAGGCATCTGTTTCTCAAACTAGACACTCTAAAGTACTTGTCCTCTTGCTCAGTTGTGCACCGTGGCCTCCCACTCTTTCTATTCTGGTTAGAGCCAGTTTGCGCTGTTCTGTGAAGGGAGTACTTGTACGAGATCTTCAGTTTCTTGGTAATTTCTTGCTTTGAATAGCCTTCATTTCTCAGAACAAGAATAGACTGATGAGATTCAGAAGAAGGAAGAAGAAAGATCTTCAGAAGAAGAAAGATCTTTAATCGAACCCGCAAATGCTGATGCTCCAGATACTCAACTAGTCTAAAGAAGGCCAGTTTTATTGCTTCTTTAAGCAGAACATCAGTTTTCAGCTGTGCTAACAGAATTGCAAAATGGTCATTTAGCCTTTTAAAATGATAAACTTGGATTAGCTAACACAACATGCCATTGGAACACAGGAATGATGGTTGCTGATAATGGGCCTCTGTACGCCTATGTAGATATTCCATTAAAAACCATCAGTTTCGGGGGCGGAGCTAGCATGTTGGAATGAACGGCTGTGCGTGAGAGGCTCCTGCAACGTTTTTGCGAAATAATCTAATTTAACCTACTTTATGGCACTTTTTACAACAAACGTTTCTTTCTAATACAAGATTGTAACTTTTTATATGAAAATGCCGAGTAATAAGCGACCAAAGGACAATAAATCCACAGCGGAGGCCTACTCCCCACTAAACAACGAGACAGACATGGCGGGAGGCACATGCAACAACGTCACACTTACAGAACTTACCCGGGGGAGCTACGTGTTGCTATAGCTGAGGATCTTAAGGCCACTATTGCTGAACTGGACACCAAAATCGAGAGCATCATTCGAACGGTCATTTCGCATGGCCAGAGTATTGTGGACCTTGAGAAAGCTTCTGAATTCAAAGCTGGTAGGATCGACGAGTTAGAGAAGCTATGCACGTCATTGCAGGATAGTGTGCAGAGGCTTTCTGTGAAAGTGGTGGACCTGGAGGGCCGATCCAGACGTAATAACCTTTGCGTTGTTGGTCTGGCAGAGGGGGTAGAGGCGGGCTCTCGCCCCACCGACTTCTTCGCCAAGCTATTGAAGGATGCAATGGGATCGGATGTTTTGGATTCGGATCCCCAGTTGGACCGCGCACATCGCTCCCTTGTCCCAGTGCCTGGACCGGGCCAATGTCCTCGCCCAGTAATCATCTGTTGTCACAGTTTCAAGACTAAGGATCTTATCCTGCGTGAAGCTCGAATGAGGGGCAACCTGTCACATAAAGGGCATCCATTCCGTGTATATGAGGATTATGCGCCCGATGTGGCAAAGCATCGCGCCGACTACAGAGATGTCATGACCAAACTCTACAAACTCCATCTTCGCCCAGCTTTACTCTTCCCTTGCAAGACTAAGAATTACCCCGCCTTCCGGTGAGAAGATTTGGCTCTCCTCGGTTTTGGATGCAGAGAAGTTTATCCTGGGATATACACCAATCCCCCATACAGGTTAGAGTGCCTTGTCATTGCGTGTTAGGGTCTGCTCATGGACTCGAATCCATACTATACCATATTGGGTGAAAACGTATTAAACGGGCTCAACAAGGGCTTCCGAACATGTAAGACGCTGAGCAGACCAATGGATGGCGGTCAGAGCTCTCATTTAACGTTAAATTCACTTTCATCCCGGCTGTGCTCAGAGCGATGCATATTTTTTTACTTCCAGGTTTGATCACTGACACCTTCGGACGGACATACTTATATTCCCCCACTTTTGTTTTGTTTCGTTATTTATTTTACAATCCTTACAACCATACCATTTATTTATTGCTTGCAGGGGACTGGGGGTGATGGTTGGGAGGGGGCAGACACCTGGTTAGCAAGTTGATGTTTTGTGCCGTTCTGCCTTTGTCTAGCCGTGGGCCTCTCTCCCGACTAGAATCCCACCAGCCCTCTGTAGTGCGTATGTCTGTGTAGGTGTGCGCACATATAATTACTATTTGTACTTTATTACTATTTTCTCTTAGCATTTTAGTATTATGTATGTGTTGTGGCAAACCTCTTCAAGGTTAGGAGCGTTTGTCACAAATTAAGTGGTAAACTGTCACCAAATCACCCAAGAATGAGAGTTCTTTCGAACAGGACAGTACCTGTGTGTTTGTTTCTCCGTCCTGGTCCACCCAGGCCGTAGGCGAGGTCAAGGATAGCAGAGTTCGGTACACGAATCGGGTTCTCGGTAGGTCCAGGTCCAAACGCCAACAGGTAAATCCAAAACAATCCAGCTCATACACGGTAAATCCAGCCAATCTCTATTGTCTCTTTCTCTATTGTTCATAGATCCTTCCAGCACTCTCTCTCCCTCTTCCTGGTTTTTCTTGACCCTTTATCTGTGGGTCGGCTCCACCTTCTGAGGGTTCCCCTTGCTTCTGGGACTTGTAGTTTTGGCGGCCGGCCATTTTGTGATCTGTAGTTCTGACAGGGGTGGCCATTTTAGTGATCGGGCAGAGCCCGTTTATTAGTTCTGCTCTCACATATCTGCCATTTATCACTCGACCCCCTTCTTTGCCACAGTGTATATTTTAAATCAGTGTAGATTGTTATTCTGGGGTATGAATGTTTGTATGTGTATATGTGCATATGGATGGATATACATATTCTTTAAATATATATTTTTATATATGATTTTTTGTGTGGGTATGTATACATACATATGTATGTATGTATGTATATGTATGTGTGTTTGTATGTGTGTATGCATATGTGTATGTATATATATGTATATATAGGTATGTGTATGTATATGTGTGTATGTATGTGTATGTGTGTGTATGTATATATATGTGTATGTGTGTGTGTGTGTGTGTGTGTGTGTGTGTGTGTGTATGTATGTATGTATATATATATATATGTATGTATATGTATGTAAGTATGTGTGAATGTATGCATGTGTGTGTATGTGTATGTATATGTATATATATGTATATATATATGTATGTGTGTATATATGTGTATGTGTGTGTATGTATATATAAATATATGTATATATTTTTATCAATTTTTTATTAAACATTTTTTTTTTTAATGGGGGGAATGTTTAATTTAACAAATCCTTGTTCCGATCTCCTGACCCACAGTATGTAAAGGTACGGCTGACTATGTCGGTTGCGGATGGTTTATGTTTTGACCGGCAGTGCTTAGCAAAATAATCTTGAGGCTATATCTTGCTTATCTCTGGGATTGACCCAGGATGACGCTTAAATGCGCAATATGTTTAAGTTGCAGAATAACTCTCATAGCAGACTTAAGTGTAGGTGGGTGGGGCAAGTGTATCACTCTAACTTCTCTGCCAAAACGAGAGGCACAGCGATTCTGGTACGGAAAGGAATTCCCTTTCTACATAAAACCACTAACGCGGATAAAGAGGGTCGGTATGTGATCGCAATAGGAGAAATCCACTCTACCTCAGTAACTCGACTAAATATCTATGGGCCAAACATTGATAACCCCTCTTTTTTCAAAAGAGTCCTTGCCCTGATTCCAGATTTCTCCCATACTAACCTGGTCATTGGAGGGGACCTTAACTGTGTGCTAGACCAATATTTATATTTACCTCCTATTCAAGCGAATTCTTGAATACCTACATAAAATATTTGAACTTATTTGATATATGGAGGATCGCTAACCCTACGGGTAGGGAATACTCCTTTTACTCTCATGTTCACAAGGTTTACACTCGAATTGACTACTTTTTGTTGGATGCTAGACTACTCACCTATACCTGGAATGTGAGGTATCATGATATTATAATCTCGGACCACAGTCCACTCACCTTCTCCCTGAGATTGGGTGACATTGTACCAAACGAGAGGGTCTGGAGGTTGAATCCTCAGCTCCTCACAGAACCAACATTCTGTGAATATCTTAAAGACCAAATTACATTTTTCTTTGATACCAACGACAACACAGAGACCTCCCCAGCATTATTGTGGGAAACACTGAAGGCTTATCTGAGAGGCTGTATCATCTCCTTTCAGGCTGCCAGGAGTAGGCAAAACAGAGGAAAACTGGAGGGACAAATTCACTTACTGGATAGGGAGAATGCTAGCCACCCATCTATGGAGAAACATAAAAAAATGACCTCTTTAAAATTTTAATATAATCAGATTCTCTCAGCTAAAATTGCTAAATCTTTTCTCTATGCCAAGCAAAAATATTTTGAGTTTGGTGACAAACCACACAAATTACTCGCCAGACAACTTCGAAAAAATGTGAGTGACCGAATGATTCACAGGGTTAAATCTGCATCTGGGGAATGACTCTCTTCCCCCAAAGACATCAATGACAGATTCTGGTAGTTTTATGAGACTCTATATACATCTAAAGCGGATCCTAACCCCTTAATTATGCAAACATTTTTGGAGGACTGTAATCTTCCTGCCCTGAACCAGGAAGATTCTAACTTCCTGAATAAGGAAATATCTCTTGATGAAATTCGAGAAACAATTAAATCTCTAAAGAGTGGCAAGACCCCGGGCCCAGATGGATACCCTGGTGAATTCTATAAAACATTCAGCAACATGCTCTCTCCCTACCTGCACAAAATGTTGGTTCAGGCCAATGATGATGGAGCTCTCCCTTCTACTTTGGACGAAGCGTTCATTACAGTTATACATAAGAAGGGTAAAGATCCAGAAGAGGTAGGGTCATACAGACCAATATCTCTCCTTAATACAGACCAAAAGATTTTTGCAAAAACTCTGGCTAACAGGCTTAGCACTTTAATTGGCAAATTGGTCCATTCGGATCAGACCGGCTTTATCCATAACAGAAACTCATTCTTCAATCTCAGGCGCCTCTTCAATATTATGTATTCTCAGAGGTTACCCAACGTGGACCTTGCCGTCATATCTCTTGACGCCGAAAAGGCCTTTGACCAAGTTGAGTGGCCCTATCTATTCAAGGTCCTACAGAAATGTAATATTGGAGATGGGTTCATAAATTGGATCCAGCTTTTATATAGGAACCCCTGTGCCAGAATACTCACTAACCAATCATTGTCGCCCCGATTTAACCTTAACAGGGGGACAAGGCAGGGTTGTGCGCTGTCGCCTATGCTCTTCGCCCTAATTATCGAACCGCTCGCTCAGACGATTAGATCTCATGCAGCAATACACGGCTATAATACTAAAGATACTCTAAATAAGATCTCCCTATACGCAGATGACATCCTCCTCTATGTAACAGAACCCCAGGCTAGTATCCCAGCTATTCTTGATGTGATCAATTTGTTTGGTACCTTCTTGGGATACAGAATAAATTGGAACAAGAGTGAATTAATGCCCATACGGTCGCAAAACACCTCCTGGCTAGAACATCTCCCATTTAAGTTATCTTCAGAAAAATTTACCTACCTAGGAATTGTAGTTACCAAACAATACTCCTTACTATTTAAAGATAATTTCCCCTCTCTGATACAAAAACTCAAAGCAAACATACTATTTTGGAGAACTCTCCCAATTTCTCTGCTCAGAAGAATTAATGCCATTAAAATGGTCTTCCTCCCACAACTGCTCTACCTATATCAGAACATCCCAGTATTCATACCTAAATCCTTTCATAAACAACTGGACTCAATTATCAATCCTTTCATCTGGGATTATAAAACACACAGGATAGGTTAAAAACACCTCTGTAAATCCAAGATGGAAGGAGGATTGTCTCTCCCAAATTTTAGATTTTATTACTGGGCCGCTAACCTCCGCGTTGTTACGTTTCTGCTGGATGACGCACTTCCGGCATCCAGCTGGCTTAGTATGGAGCGTGAGGAGTGTCACCCCTTCTCTATTGGCGCTGTGATTTTGTCGCCTGTCAATCTGGAGATGTCACTTTATTATAACAATCCTATTATACATAGCACAGTCAGAATCTGGAAGCAAATTAAAGTCCACTTTGAGCTTAGACCAATGTCATTCATGCTCCCTGTCGCCAGGAATCCCCCCTTTGCCCCTTCTAACCTTGATAACACCTTTGAGCGATGGGGAGAGTTGGGGATATGTACCATAGGGGATTTATACATAGAAGGGACCTTTGCTTCCTTTGAGTTGCTGAGGGAAACTTATAATCTTCCCAGAAGTAATTTTTTCAGATACCTACAAATTAGAGACTGTTAGAAAACACCTCCCAACATTTGGGAATGCTAAACCTTCCATGTTTGACGGATGCATAAAAATATGCCCCACCTCAGATAAACTGATATCTCGTCTATATGATGCTTTTCAATCTGTTAGCACACCTTCTACAGATGCCATCAAGGCAAAATGGTAGGAAGAACTAGGGACTGACATCTCGGTGGCAGACTGGGAAGAGAGCTTGGAGTATATCCACACATGCTCCATTAATTCCAGACATCGTCTCATACAATTCAAGGTATTACACATATTACACTATTCCAAAACTAAACTGCATAGGATATTTCCTGATACATCCCCTACATGTGATAAATGTCTGGCTGCGCAGGGTACACTATTCCACTGCTTTGGCCTATGCTCTAGCTTGCATGGTTATTGGTGTGGAATTTTTGGGATCCTCTCTGAAGTTTTGGAGACTTCAATAGATCCAGACCCGCTTCTGATAATCCTGGGAGTATCTGAGTCCCTAAACGGATTAACCAACCCCCAAAAACAACTAATCTCGTACGGTCTCATCTCGGCAAAAAAACGAATCTTGTTGTTTTGGAAAAGGAGGGAAGCGCCCTCTACCAAATTATGGCTCAGTGAATTGGCAAACACTGTACACTTAGAAAGAATTAGATATATTCTGAACAATAAATTCTGGCAGCCTTTCCTCTCCTACTTGGATGAGTCGGCGCTGTGAATTTGTACTTATTAACGCACTCTCAATTGTAATATTTTAATCTACCTTTGGGCAGCATGTGCTGGCCCTGCCACCCGAGCAGTTGGGTGTTTTTTTTTTGGGGGGGGGGGGGGGGGGATAGGGGGGACATCTTCCCTCTTTCTTTCTACGTGATCTTGTTTTGTATGTCGTGTTATGTATTATTTGGTTTGCACCCAGAACTCTTGGTCTTGTTGTTCCTGTATGCTCTTTTATGTTTAGATAAGAATTGTATACCTGTCTTGTATACCTATACACCATTCTTGTGTGTGTTTAATAAAAAATATTTGAAATGAAAAACCATCAGTTTCCAGCTACAATAGTAATTTGCAACATTAACAATATCTACACTGTATTTCTGATCAATTTAATAATGTTATCTTAAAGGACAACATTTTTGCTTTTGTTTCAAAAACAAGGGCATTTCTAAGTGACCCCAAACTTTTGAATGGTATGTTTGGATTGGTGACCTACCTGCTTTACACAGAGGATTTTCCCAACATAACTATGTCTGACTGTATGCTGCTCATTCCTGGATTCAACCGCAAGAAGACAATTACAATTAGGCTCCTGTCTTTGAAGTGCCTCCCAAATAAGTGGGTCAAGTCAGATGAGAGTATCTGTGAGTGAAACACACATTTATCCCAAATATGAGAAAAACCTAATCATGTAAAAATATCCACCCGACTAAGCTAAGCTACCTCCAAGTGAAAGACACTAAAAACTCTTGTGTCATTTAGCATTGGTTATGACCCTTATACAAAGTGTGGCTTGGAATTCCCATTGTTAGAGCCTCTCCTGCCCATGATATATGAGACAACATACACATGGCCATATTCATATAAAGTGGCATAGTTTATGTCGTTACCTAGCAACGCACTACTACTTTTACAACCACTAGTCTTAGCACCTGTAACTCGTCATGTTACTTTTGATTTGTTTTATCCACTAACGTTTAATGAATAGTTCCAACAAGCAGAGGAGGAGGATATGTAAGAAATGAAACCAGAAGAAGAACAAGTGGACCAGCAACCTGAGCCTTGCGTTAACGTTAGACATGCAGAAGTCAGTAACGTTAGTGCTGCTTTAGATGATATTGAAAAGGAGAGATATTAAGAAGCTAGCTACATCAAGACAAACCAACCGGGCTGTGAAGTGCTTTCTGGAATGTCTGTCAGAAATGGGGATAAACATCGATCTGGCAACTGTTTCAAAACAGGAGATGGGTAATATTCTCTGGAGTTTCTACGCCACTTACTGAATAAGGTGTGGTTTGATTTGCTTTGGCCGAAGAGGCAATAAAGGAAAACTCAAATTGAAACCAGACTAATTTGTAATGAAGAAACCAAGAACCACAAAAATCACATGGAAAGAGAAATCCTTGTGGCTGCATGTATGAGAACCTAGGGAGCTCTGCCCAGTGGAAATGTGCAATTCAGTATCATGAATAAATAGCTGTCGATGCTGTGACCATCCAAAACATTTTTTCATTGTGGTTTCTATTCTGATCTGCTGTATCAATATCTTTGATTCAACGTTTCAGTGCTGTTTCAGATGCATGGACTGCACCCCTATACAACATTTCAGCGCTGTTTCCATCTGACATGACATTTTCCTATGCATAGAGCAGACGTGCACTGTTTTCAGAACCATGGACAGCGTCCCTAGAAACTAAGGTTCTGGAAGTATCAACCAGGCTTGGGTAGTTTTGCTTTACATGGCAGTCAATACAATTAGTACTAACAACCAGAGAATGTCTAAAATGTCACTTGACAACCAGTGTTATTGACTGTAGCATCATGTTTAGTTGAAAAATAGATGGTTTGGGAAATAATCTTGATTTTTAATGCTGGTAACCAGTTGTATGAAAACAAAAATACACATGAGGCCATGTGTTATGCTATTTTTATCATGGCTGTGGTGGTCTACTCGGCTTTGCCTCGTGGCTATGACCATGATAAAAATTTCATAACATGACCTCATGTATTATTGCTTAAATGTATCCTGAATAGCATACTTATGGCATAGGTATACATTTGGACTATCCTTGTTTTTATGGCAGCAGTAGATTCAGATGAGTGTGATTGGTTAATGGGGTGTTGTGTCTGGCTCTCTGAGCATGCTACTAAATGTGTAACCAATGATTGCCCTAGTGAAGTGAGACATTAATATGAAATGGCTTGTGTAGCTGTTGACAGCTTAATTGTCAGTGTCATTTCCTAATGAGTTGGGACGATTTGCAATGATCATGTTAGTTAAGGAAATGGTGGCATCGTTTGTCAGCATGGGTTTATTCTCTGTAGACCATTATTGCTCCATGATGCCTCTACTGAGAGGAACTGCTAAGTGGAATTGAGTTTATAGTGAATGTCTGCATGGCTTCAACTGTTTGAAGGAATGCCAAGTTCTATACAGTGACTACTGTATATGTAGTAAAGATGATATTATAACCAGCAAATCAAATTCACAGAATAGCTCCCTAGAGTGTACAGTATATGATGGAATAATATTGATGATACAGTATGCCAAAAAAAACAATTGAGTGTTGTCCCAGGGAAAAGATCAGAAGAACACATTCACCTGTAATGCAGCTAGTGCTGAGAGGGCTTGGTGGGCTTGCAGAACTACAGCCTACAGTGGCAAGAAAAATTATGTGAACCCTTTGGAAATACCTGGATTTCTGCATAAGTTGGTCATAAAATTTGATCTTCATCTAGGTCACCATCACTGCAATAGGCAAACATAGCCCGCTTAAACTAATAACACACAAACAAGTATATGTTTTCATGTCTTTATTGAACACACCATGTAAATATTCAGAGTGCAGGGTGGGAAAAGTATGTGAACCCTTGGATTTAATAACTGGTTGACCCTCCTTTGGCAGCAATAACCGTAACCAAACGTTTTCTGTAGTTGCAGATCAGACCTGCACAGCGGTCAGGAGGAATTTTGGACCATTCCTCTTTACAAAACGGATTCAGTTCAGCAATATTCTTGGGATGTCTGGTGTGAACTGCTCTCTTGAGGTCATGCCACAACATGTCAATCGGGTTGAGGTCAGGACTCTGACTGGGCCACTCCAGAAGGTGTATTTTCTTCTGTTGAAGACATTCTGTTGTTGATTTACTTCTGTGTTTTGGGTCGTTGTCCTGTTGCATCACCCAACTTCTGTTGAGCTTCAATTGGCGTACAGATAGCCAAACATTCTCCTGCAAAATGTCTTGATAAACTTGGGAATTCATTTTTCTGTCAATGGTAGCAAGCTGTCCAGGCCCTGAGGCAGCAATGCAGCCCCAAACCATGATGCTCGCTCCACCATACTTTAAAGTTGGGATGAGGTTTTGATGTTGCTGTGCTGAGCCTTTTTTTTCTCCACACATAGTGTTGTGTGTTACTTCCAAACAGCTCAACTGTAGTTTCATCTGTCCACAGAATATTTTGACAGTAGCGCTGTGGAACATCCAGGTGCTCTTTGCAAACTTCAAACATTAAAAGCAATGTTTTTATTGGACAGCAATGGCATCTTCTGTGGTGTCCTCCCATAAACATCTTGTTTAGTGTTTTACGTATCATACTCGTCAACAGAACTGTTAGCATGTTCCAGGGATTTCTGTAAGTCTTTAGCTGACACTCTAGGATTCTTCTTAACCTTACTGAGCATTCTGCGCTGTGCTATTGTAGTCATCTTTGCAGGACGGCCACTCCTAGGGAGAGTAGCAACAGTGCTGAACTTTCTCCATTTATAGACAATTTGTCTTACCGTCGTGGACTGATGAACATCAAGGCTTTTAGAGATACTGTTGTAACCCTTTCCAGCTTTATGCAAGTCAACAATTCTTAATATTTGGTCTTCTGAGATCTCTTTTGTTTGAGGCATGGCTCACATCAGGCAATGCTTCTTGTGAATAGCAAACTCACATTTTGTAAGTCTGTTTTATAGGGCAAGCCAGCTCTAACCAACATCAAAAAATCTCGTCTCATTGATTGGACTCCAGGTTAGCTGACTCCTGACTCCAATTAGCTTTTGGAGAAGTCATTAGCCTAGGGGTTCACATACTTTTTAAAATGTGTTCGTGTGTTATTAGTTTAAGCACACTATGTTAGTCTATTGTTGTGACTTAAATGAAGATCAGATCAAATTTGATGACCAATTTGTGCAGAAATCCAGGTAATTCCAAAGGGTTCACATACTTTTTCTTGCCACTGTACATGATTGGAGAGCTCAATGTCCATCTTAGTATAGTATTGAGGTGTGAGGCAGGGCTTTTAGGGTGTTATATTAGGAGAGAGATGTGTGTGACAAAGAGAGAGAGGGATTTGACAGGAGAGGGAGAGAAGATGGATAGGGAAAAGGAGACAGGCCAGGAGGGACAGAGAGGGAAAGAGAGGCCAGGAGGGACAAAGAGAGAGAGAGAGAGGACAGAAGAGACAGAGAGGGAGAGAGAGAGGACATTTGAGACAGAGAGGGAGAGAGAGGGAGAGAGGAGAGTAGTGACAGAGGGAGAGAG